>NC_141050.1:3407500-3522500 GCF_041138505.1 Cibotium barometz
GATTCAGAGGATAGCTGCTGAAGGTGAGCTAAAGTGAGGTAAGAGACTATATTGTTCAATCTTTGTAGGATCTAAAGTGTTTGAAGGTTTGTAAGAGTGTTAAAGGACACAGAGGTAAGGAGATCTAAATCATCCAAATCAGTTTAGTCAGATGACCTAAGTCAAATAAGAGTCAGTTAAGAGAACAACTGACATATTTGATAGAGTCTTAAAGCTAGAGATTTGAGGATTAAAGATTGCTAGTCCTAGAGGAAAATCTGAGGGTCTGGAGGACAAGAATCTGACAAAGGTCAACATTAGTTAGTTAAATCAAATTATAGTCATGTAGTGGTTAGCTAAGAGTCAACTAGGGTCAGTTTAGGTCAGCATGTTGTTAGAGAAGGTCATCTGAGGAGATAGGGTTAAAGATCAGGGTTGTTCAGAGTCATATCTGACCTAAGAAGATCTTTTAGAGGATCAACTGATTCAAGTTGAGGAGGGTAAGGTGTCAGACAATATCAGCGAGATTTAGAGGATACTTGTAAATCTTTTGTGTGCCCTGAGCTGGGGCAACTCATAACCATCTGTAGTGTATCTTTAGTATGAGCAGATGTAGTATAAAAAGAGTGATGATCATGGCCAAAATGAACCCATGTTCATAAGCATGTGTATTCATAGTTTAAAGCAACACTCTTTGATTTTTCTCAAATACTTACCTTGAAGAACAATTAAAACAAAGCTTTGATCCAACAATATTCAGAGCTAAAACACATAATGATGCCCATGAATATAGTTCCATAGATTAGATAAATCAAAATCCCAGCTTTTAAAAAAAATTCTTAAGTACTTATGTACCTAGGCAGGAGGACCCCTGCAGAGGTAAGGGTGAGAGACATCATGTAACGCTTAATAAGAAGGCAGATAGGCTAAGTGAGTAAAAGAACCCACCTCCATTCTAATATATGGGTCATGACTAAGGAAGAGCTGAGGAGCCTTCCATCTTCATCATAGCAAAAGGTGCCTCGAGAACATTACTACCACCATCCCTTGTAAGATTATGATAAAGAATCATGTATAGAGGTGCAATAGAGTCGCATCAACCTATAGGCATCAAGTGCCACAAAAACGTAACCGGTCACTACCATCCCTTGTAAGGCGCGACAGAGTCATAAAAACCTGTAGGTCCGATGTGAAAGAGTTGCAGAAGTAAAGAACCCTACTAAAGTAGGCTATCATGCAATTTGTGGCATTATAAGTGTCATATGAGCACAAATGGAGTGTTTGTGTGTGTGTGTGTGTGTGTGTGTGTGTGTGTGTGTGTGTGTGAGAGAGAGAGAGAGAGAGAGAGAGAGAGAGAGAGAGAGATGGTTGTAACGAGAGGGAACTGGTTCTTTTCTAGAACCTCAGTCATCATAGCAACACATGAGTCCAATACTAGTTATCACTAGTGTAATGGCTCGTTTCGACGCGTAGGAGATGGGCACATGGTACACCATTCAAAAGAAAACTATACAAAGAAGGCATTTTGGCATGCAATCCTCTCTCTCTCTCTGTGTGCTATAGTCCCCCCTCCTCTCTTTCTCTCTCCCCTTTAGCATTTTCACATTCTCTCTCGGAGCTCTCTCTCTCTCTCTCTCTCTCTCTCTCTCTCTCTTTTAGAAGCACTCGCCATCGTGTGTGTGTGTGTGTGTGTGTGTATGTATTCAATCTAACTGATACATAATCTAGAGTCTATCCAGTTTTCCTATAGAAGAAACAATTATACGACGCAATTACCTCAAAAATAAAGAGATGATATGTAACACCTCAACACATTAAGAAAAGAGCCATCATTGCTATGCAAAATCAAAGCCCCCATAGTGCCACCACTACACAAGTCAACGGTTGCCCATTTTCACCACCAACGGCATGCCCATCACCACTTGCATAATCCCAAGGCCACAATAGCCAATAGCACCTTTGGATGCCAGTCGCCACCCTTACCATGGCTGGGATCTCTTTTCTTTTTCCAACATGGGCACTGCAATGCCAACCTCCACCAATGATTGCCATCCTCTCTACCTATCTACATCTTGTATAGCCAAGTCAAAAGCCTCAGCCACCGTTGTTTACTCCAATGAGCCCCTAGTAGCCAGTACGCATTGCCACCCATGTCAGTCAGTGGTATTCCCCACCGAGCATTATTGCCATTGTGGTTGCCTGCTATAGCATGTCGACACCTTACCTTCTTGAACCACTACCGCCCATTGGTTACACTTGCCATCCTCGGCCCTTGAAAAGCCAATTTTGCTACTGCCTTGAAAAGCCAATTGCTATGCCATCGGCTACCTTCACCATCCTTGGCCCTTGAAAAGCCAACTGCTTTGCTTCCTTGAAAAGCCAGCTACTATACTGTTCCATCGACTTCTCTCGCCATCATTGGCCCTTGAATAGCTAGACGTCACTACCTCCTCACCCTTTGTACAGAGAAGCTCCGCAGATTCAGGGCTTTGCTTGGTGTACATGAGATGGACTTGAGCTCGAGGGGGAAAATCAACCCTAAACATTATAGCCTTCGCCTCTTTCCCTCTCCATTTTTAAAATTTCAAAAACCTTCCCTCACTCTAGTGGGAGTGCAATCATGAATGGGCTAGAAGGAATTAAATCATTATCTTTTGCAACAAACGCAATGTAAATTTTTTTTTTTAATAGCAACTCATACAATTCAAATTTCAAAGCCTTACATTTCATATTAGTGGGCCTAACCTTAGTACCTTACCTGGTGTTAAAAAATAATACTTTTTTTACAGGCTATAGGGAGTGCCTAAAATCTTGCCGTGTGGCATCACCAAAGGTCAACGAATCACTTCTCCTTTTATATATAGTATCGCTTCTCCTTTTCATAATTCAAAACCTTGGAATCATGAATGAGCTAGGAGGCAGCTCTACTGTGAATGCAGAAGGAATTAAAACGTTCCTTTTCGTAGCAAACGCAACGTAAAAATTCAAATGTTCTTTTTTTAAATAACAACTCAGCCAATTTAAATTTCAAAGCCTTATGTTTCATATTAGTGGGCCTAACCTTAGTACCTTACCTAGTAAAACAATACTCTTTTATAGACTATAGGGAGTGCTTAAAAAGTCACCATGTGGCATCACCAAAAGTGAACGAATCGCACCAGACGTACCCTTATCTTTACTAGTTAAAGGCCTATGTTGTATGAGCTATTAAAACCTGTAAAGGAGCTAGTCTGAGTTGTTAAAGCTTGTAAAGGAGCTATCCACACCACTTTTCATTATTATGACATGCGTACTTCAAACAAGCCCTTACAACAGCTCATTCCCAAACTTACTGTTGTGGCCTTTCTTCTAAAGAGCATTTTTCTTATTTTCTATTGTACTTCTTCTCAAGGATAAAACCCCCTCGGAAGGTGATCACTAGATAAGTGAGACCTTTTCTTATTACTAAGTTAGCGAGTGTACATTGATAGTATTCTAATGGTGATGTAATTTTTTTTAAACCCTTTTTTTCGTTAGGATGTGTCTAGGAGCTAGCACAATTGTGTTAGAAAGGAAGTTGTAATGTACATATGTTGGTTTAAAAAGATCTTTTGTTGGCCAGGATGATCAACGTATTTTGAAATCTGTCTAATCAACCAGGGTCAGATGCAAACAGTCCATGAGAGCATGGGTGAGTGGAGAGCTATAAGTTCTGGGTTTGTAAAAACATATATATGTGGTTTGTGAGTTTATGGCTTGGAGAGTGAAGGGTTTGTAGAACATGCAGCACCAATTTTAAGCTGATTTCGTGAGCATAGTGTTGTCTTTCAATCACTTCTTTTTTGGTGTGTGATGTTGTCAGTGCAATCAATACAATTCAGAAAGAGTTATTTTTCAAAGTTTCTGTGAATTTTTGTCCTGGTTTACCAATTGATGAGTATTGAGCACCTTCGTGTTCATTTAGCTTCTCTAAGAATCTTTCTGTTTCATGCTAAATATTACTTCTGAGTTGTCAAGAATGTCATACTTGGGTGAGTAGCATGTTGGTTGTTGAATTTCTCTAAGGTAAAAGCTATTGGGTCAGGGAGGACCTAGCATCCTGTGTTTTTTATTAGTTGTCTTATGAGTGGGGTCAGTTAAAAGGTGTCAAATGAAAGGAAAGAGCAGAGCAATTTAGTGTGAGAAGAGATCTAGATAGAGTAATTATTACAGGTGCAGAATATCAATTACTGTGACTATGGAAGTTAGAGGATTCAATCATGGTGTCTTCTATTAGATTAGTCTAACTCAGTTCCCTTATAGAGCTAGCCACATGAAGCTTTGAATCCTCTCATAAGTGTTAAGGTCAAAGGAGCTGAAAGATCTGAAGTTGTTAGACTAGGAGGGGTAAAGCCTAAGAGCTGTCAGAAAGAGTGTTGATTGAAGCAGAGCTGACTAATCAGCAGCTCTATAGAGAGTTGACTAAATTAGAGCTATCAAAAGTAGGAAGAGTCAGCCAAGTGCTATTAAAAAGAGTGCTAATTAAATCAGTGTTGATTGAAGCAAAGCTAAATGATTAGGAGCTTTGTAGAGAGTTGACTGAATCAGAGCCACCAGAAGTAAGAAGAGTTAGTCAAGAGCTGTTAGAATCAAGATCTGACTGAATCAAAACTAGTTGAGAGGCAAGACTATACAGGTCAAAAGATGTACAAGTCTGGAGCCGTTCAATGAGAAGTTGTCAGAGAGGTAGGAGGCATTTGAATTAGTGCTGCTTGAGTCAGAACTGTTTGGAGAGAGCCAAGAAAAGAGCTAACTAAGCCAGAGCTGACTAAGTCAAAGCTGAATTAGGAGAGCTAGGATGAAAGCTAACTGAGTCATCAGAGAGAAAGAGATAGGAAGATTGCTGACTGAATTAGTGCTAATTGAGTCAGAGTTAATTGAATTGAGGAAAATCTAGGAAGAGAGCTGATTGCATTAGGGCCAAAAATGCCTAAAAAAGGACCCTTTACTAATCTTGTTATTAAGAAAAGAGCAAAACAGAGTGTGCCACATGCACAAGAATATGGTATTCTTGTCTCCTCTACTTTGGAGGTAGTAGAGTCCATGTCGAGCTTTTTTCCTCTAATTTAGCCAAAATCTCTATATTTAGACCCATTGTGGTGGTCCCTAGGACCCGTTATAGTAACAAAATCTATCAAAAGATTTGAAAAAAGATGGCATGTAATTGATGCCAAAAATTTTGAAGTTTGGACAAACTACCTCCAATATTCCTTTTGGTGCCCATACCATTTTCATTCTTCTTCTCAACGTCTAGAAGCTCTCATCTTCTAGCTCTCTCTCATCTTTTTTTTGACCTCACTGAGCTTCATTGCATCTTTTAGCTCTCTCTCATCTCTTTTTTGACCTCATTGAGTTCCATTGTTTCATTCTCTTACTTCTATTCTATATGGAATCCAAAAGACGTCCTTCTCGTTCAATAAACTCTTGTGTCGTACACAACAAAAGGGATAATGAAACTTGGGAACCCAAGAGTTTCACTGTAAATGACTAGGTTACTATGTTGCCCTCATGTAAGGGATCTCACAAGGTGAAAAAAACGAAAAAGAGAGGATACAAAATACCATTAGAAGGGACGCATTGCTGCTTTCAAGGTTACATCTGAAGGCTAGTTTGCTCAGGTCCAACATATTTACATGGCAAAGGATATATACGTACCTCCAACTCAACATATTCCTATGCAAGCACATTGTAAGTTGTAGTTCAATTTTGCAAATATATTTTTCCTTTTAATACAAGATTTAGCTTCCGATTTCTTCAGATATCTTTCCCTCAACAAGTTTTGAGTGGCAGCTTGTGGAGAGCTTCAGTGGTACTTTCCAAGACATTCACAAAGAATTTGTAGAGCTCATGTATGGTGACCAAAATGCGGCTTCTTTTAATAAGGGTAATCTTTTTGTATACTACGCACAGTACATTGTTCCCCCAAAAACAGGTGTGTATGGGCAAATTGAGGATTTAGTAGTGCCAAGGCTTTCTTCTCTTAATTGGGACATTCCATATGAAGCGATGGTGCAGAGCTTCAAACATAAAATATCCCAGGATATTCAAAAGGCCATGACTCTGGGAAGGATCTCGAAGAGGATACGGTTATCATGGTTCGTGCCTCTACATGTCTTTTTAGCTTGCTTCAAAGACACAGAATTATAGAGGACAAAGGCATCATGGCTGAGTAGAAACTTCCCAGCATATTATTTGGACAACATTATAGGACTGTTTTGGAAATCTAGAGAGTATACCCATAAGGGTGACTACATAAGGTGCAATGCATGCCCTCAATTCACATTCTTGAGAGAGATAGGAAGAATGGGATCCCAAATGCCTTCTTGAACTTACTCAGATCTATAGAGTCTCTCATTGTTGGGACTCTCCTTGCTCGTTACAAATTGCTCCACTCTTTTGATCCCATACCTTCCATACAATGAATGCAAGGATACTTTGCATCAGCCCCGTTGCATATTCCAAGCATACATTTGATAGTCTTTAAGTCAGCACCCAAATGCCATTCCACTTTGAAATTGCCAACTCCATCAACTATCAACATATCTCCAGTACTTTGGGATTGAATGATATATGGGAGAACAACCAGTACTTTGGGATTGAATGATATTAGGGATATCTATGTGGGAGAACAACCATTTAAGGGTTTGATGATTTTCAGTTGGTATCTGAGCTGCACCAAGCCCCACCAAGGCTCCACCTCCGACTTGATTTTATGTTCTGGTTCCTGTCCTCTACCATTGATGTACTCAATTGCCCTGTTCATGATAGATATGCTCACTCTTTCCATCTTTTGTTCTTTTTGGATCTGTGCCTCATCCAGCTTCAACATGAGCTTTAGCACACCACCACATTCTTCTACATTAATTTTATACATATGCACCATTGCAATTTGTACTTTTCTAAGATCCACCCATATATTGTTGAATGCATTATAGACAAATGTACTCTTTTTCTTCTGCTTCTCATAAGGCATTATCCCTTCAATATGTATGTACTCTCCAAAAATACTTGAAATTTTTTGATTCATAGTAGTCCTAGCAGTAGAAACTGAAAGGGATCTTGGCAAACCAAAAGCTCTTATTCTCTTGCATCTAAGATTTTGGAACCATAATCCAGAAAGAGCTTGGTAACCTTTGCGACTAATACCCACAGTGTCACAAGTATCTACTATTTCATCTGGCTTCACAATGGTCCTTAAGTCTCTTACCAACTCTTTGAGAGTAAGATCTCTCAAATTTGTACTCTCTGGAGATTGAAGAATTCTGACCACGTCTGCCTTGTTCATGGTTTCCATGAGAAGCTTGATTCTCTCCTCATTTCAACGGATATTAATACCTGAAATGTGAGAGACACATTTTTTTGTAAGGTGGAGTCTCCTCTTTTTAGCCCCACTACTTTCAGACAACTCACTTATATTCTTTAAAGTTCTCTTCCTCTCTCTGAATCCTCCTGGTGTTTCTTTCAAGTTTACTAGTTTCTCTTTCAAGGAGTGGTTTACAACTTCTAGCTCTCTAATCTTATCATAAAGCTCTAAAATATTTTTCTGAGATGTTAATAAACTTTTGAGATGTTAATAAAGTTTCTTTCAGTTGATGCATTTGGACTGAGCACATAGAAGATGGAGAGTATAACTTCATACAGTAACCAAGCAAACCATCAAAACCATCTCCAAAGAAATCTAATCAAGTTATGAACATTTACAAATGGAGGAGGTCTACTAGTTGAAGGATCATTGGGATAAATACTTCCATCCACCCACAAATCAATGTGTTTTCTTTCCTCTAGTCGTAGTCTATTTGCCTCATCTTTGTCCAACAATGCTCAGTGATGAATACTTCTCCAAGATGAGTAGACTTGATCTATGTTAATAGCAAGTTTGTATCTGCGTTCTCTTGCATTGAGTAAAGAGTTAGCGATAGACATTAGAGTATAATCCACTATGCAAGGGTATAACAGAAAAGAATAGAAGAGAAGAAAAGAGAGAGAGAGAGAGAGAGAGAGAGAGAGAGAGAGAGAGAGAGAGCAAGAAAAAGAGAGCACTCAATTGATGATGAGAGGAAAAATGGGTGTGTTTTGGTGGGAATATTTGTGCAATAGACGTTTCAAAAGTTCAAATAACATTGAGAATAATGACTGAAAAGTAGCTCTTACATAATTTAAGGAATGTTAGCATTTATTGTGCCCGTCTCTTAAATGCTCCAAAAGTACCTCTAAATGGCCAAATTTGGAGGTCTCATTCTACTAAAACCTCAGCTAATTAGTGTTTTAATCAAAACCTTAAAGGGCCCTTTTTTTCATTTTTGGCCCCTAATGGAACCAGAGCTATCTGAATCCAAGTTGATTGAAGGGGAAAGTGATAGGATATAGTGCTGACTGGAGCAATGCTATCTAAACCACACTTGACCGAAGGAAGTGAAGGAACAAACTAACAGGATGAGAACTGATTGAAAGAGGAAGCATCTGGATCAGTGCTATGTGACTGGAGGAGGAAGTGGCAGAATCAATGTTGAATGAAGGAGCAAGTGGTTGAGGAAATGTTAGTTTTGGAGCAAGAATTGGAATGAAAGATAATTTTGCATGAGAATAAAAAGTAAATTATTTCATGATGAGAATCAAAGTATCATTACATGGAGCCACTTCTTAACATTTATAAAAATTTCACACGTGTGAAAGGTAGAATTTTCCCCCTCATCATTTTCATCGCACAACAAATCCCCTTCTCTATCTAGAAATCTTTCTCGGTTTCAAAAAAAAATAGTCTACACTATCGCCCAATCTTTTCTCTACAACCTACATGCTTGACATGCCCAACCATATCTCTACAACCTTTCTCTAAATAGAGCCCTATCCTCGACATCTTCAGCTTAGGAGTAGTCTTCTTTAATGGCAACATGGGAAGGACTCCCACCCGCAAGAAGCCAGTTGAAGAAACCCCGCCATTTGCAAGCACCCACACAAGAGGAGTTCATATTAAAGACGAAATCCTCTTCTAAAGGTATGTTTGTGCTTTCATGGCTTGATTGTTCCTCTCTTTCTTTCAACAACAAAGAATGTGTGCTTTGTGTGTGTGTGTGTGTGTGTGTGTGTGTGTGTGTGTGTGTGTGTGTGTGTGATAGAGAGAGATAAATAGATAGATAGATAGATAGAGACAAAGAGAGAGAGAGATTGAGATTTTTGCAAAATCTATGTAGCTTGAAATTGATGTCTAGAGTTAGATTCTTGCTATAGGTGTACTGGTAAAGCTCTCTTTCTTTTTAGCAAGAAATAATGTGTGCTTTTGTGTGTGTGTGTGTGTGTGCGATAGAGAGAGAGAGAGAGAGAGAGAGAGAGAGAGATTTGCTAAATCTATGTAGTTTCAAATTCATGGGACTAGAGTTGGATTCTTGATATAGGTACTGCATATATACCCAAAACTTTAGTGGTTTTTCCTAACAAAAGAGCAGCTCCATGAGGACTATGGTTTGAGCATGGAGGGGAAGCTTCCGAAGAAGCATCTATCAAAAGAAGACTTGCCAGAGGCAGATTGGCTAAGTGTTTTCAGAACACGGTTTGAGAAGAACTCCAAGATCTTCTTGCATATGTTGCGATCGGAGTTTATGGATGAGTGCCACTTGCTTTATCAAAAGGTGTACCAAGATGTGCCCTCGAACAATGAGATTGGTCACAAGTTTGCCAGGTATTTCACATACGAAAAGTGTAAATCAGCGAAAAGTGATCTCGAAGGTCACCAAATTACATGGGCGACATTTGGGGAGAGTGTCTTGGAAACTTGTAAAGCTCAGCCACATGAGGCCTGCATAAAAAGATCAGTGGGCCCACAAATTTAGAAGCTGCAAGCGTGGTTGACATGGAATGTGATGTAGGTGGTAGCAGTAACCAGAAGGCCAAGCATTCAACGTGGGAGCATGGTAGCAACAAGACGACTTAACCTAGTTTGTGGATACTTGATCAAGCTCACCCTGACTCATTAATCAATTTCTCAATTTGCGAGTCTTGATTTAGACCATACTTGATCGTATCACAATACATTTGGTGCTTCTTCTTTTGTGATATTGGGATCACATTTCGTGCTTCTTTTTTTGTGATATTGGGATCACATTTTATGCTTCTTCTTTTATGATATTGGGCTATTCTAAGCTCTTGGGAATGCTCTTTGCAATGTCTTGATTTTTTTCCCAGTACATGACTATACTCATTGAATTGTGCCCATGGCCGCGTATTACCCGCACGCAGCTATAGCTACGTACTAAAATTGTGTACACCCTATGCACCTACCCAAGTCCCCTCTCTATCCTCTTCACACAGCTATGCTACACGGCTATGCTCCCCATCTCTTGTAGTGATATCTAATTGCCTCATTTGGATACAACACTACCGTCTCCTAATCCATGGAATCTTTCCACTTCTAATTTGCATGTTACACTACCATCTCCTCATCCTATGTCTCATTTGGATACAACACTACGTCTCCTAATCCATGGAATCTTTCCACTTCTAATTTGCATGTTACACTACCATCTCCTCATCCACCATGAAATCTTCCCATTTTTTATTACCAAGTGCCTATTCAAAAGAAGTGGGCTCTATCTCCCAGCGGGGATAGCCTTAATTATGCATGAAAAATCTTCCCATTTTTTATTACCAAGTGCCTATTCAAAAGAAGTGGGCTCTATCTCCCGGCGGATAGCCTTAATTATGCATGCATAATGATGGATTGTATGGTATCTAGCTCAAGTAGACCTACAAGTACTTGAATCTTTGCCAGGTGTCCTAAAAGTAGTCATAGTTCTCTTTGCATAAGGAGTAACAATTGATAGAATCCTAAGCTCTTCATCAAGGCTCTATTTGGAGCCATTAGATTCACCATCCACCGACCTAATGACACCAATGTCAGCTAGCTCTCTCTCTCTCTCTCTCTCTCTCTCTCTCTCTCTCTCTTATGATTGCGTGTGAACCTACTTGGATAGAAGATATGCTTTATGCTACAAACTGAGCTGACAAACCAAGACATCATTGCAAATAACCCACTAATAGTGCTTAGAATCCATGAATGGCACATTGCATTGCACTAATCTCATACTTTATCCTCCTAGCATCCATTAAATGGTAGCAAGCTGTGTTATAAACACTTATTGAGAAGCTTGCACTATAACTGAGTGAGACCATAGTAAACCGCTACATTAGTCCTAATTACTCAAGCATGAGGAAAAAAGTTGTTTGGAGGGGAAGTTTTTTCACTCCTCTTTGATTTCCTCCCAAGTGCATTGACTACTCTGACAACCTAAAAATTTGG
Source organism: Cibotium barometz (assembly GCF_041138505.1). Classification (NCBI taxonomy): domain Eukaryota; kingdom Viridiplantae; phylum Streptophyta; class Polypodiopsida; order Cyatheales; family Cibotiaceae; genus Cibotium; species Cibotium barometz. The sequence goes on from NC_141050.1 coordinate 3,418,791, forward strand.
TCAAAAATAATAAAATACACCTACATTAAATGCATGATGTTTACATTCAAAATAAAGAATAGAGTCTTTCTGTTTTGCAAACTTGAATTTGATTTACAAGTTTTCTAATGTTACGTTGGTCTTTCTCTCATTGGAGGAGAAAAGCCTAATGCATGATTGCATAAAGCTTATGCAATAATGCATCAACCAAGCATAATCTTAATGCATTATGAATTAAGCTTAATGCATGAATGCATGAATGCATAATCTTAATGCATTATGAATTAAGCTTAATGCATGAATGCGTAATGCAATAATACATAAGCTTAATGCATGAATGCATAATGCAATAAGTTTAATGCTTTATGCTTAATGCATGAATAAGTACTAGAGGCAAAGAAAACTCAAGAAATAATCCCCAGCACTTGAAGGTGCAAAAATAACAAAGATTTAAGGGGCCTACCTCATGCTTTTTAGAAGCTTGTACTACGCGGTTGATCTTGTACTATGAGGTTGATCTTTTTAGAAGCTTGTACTACACAGTTGATCTTCTTTGGAGAAGATTGCCTTAACCTAGCCAAATAATGCCTTAACCTAGCCACAAAAAGAAAAAGATAAGTAAAGTCTTTATCTATAAATAACTATTAATACAAGTTAAGTATACAAGAGAGCATACAAGCATACAAGAGAATAAGAATACAAGAGAGCATACAAGTATACAAGGGGGCATACAAGCATACAAGAGAGTAAGCAAGCATACAAGAGAATAAGAAATTTATTTGAGGTAAGTGTCAAACCCTAGCAATTAGTGTACTTTCAAAAAATAAAAGATTAAACAAAACAAAGAAATAAGGATATGGTACATACCTTGATATGGCTTTCTTGTGATACTTGTTGAGATAGGTCCTTTCTTCCTTATGTGAATGGAGAAGAGGGTTTCTTGTGAGGGGTTTAGGTTTGTGAAGGTGAAGAGTTTGCTTATGGGAAGGACTTGTGAAGGTGAGAAGGGGGTTTCCTTGTGATGAAGGTGAGGGAGAGCGAGAAGATGAGAAGGGCTTGTTAAGGGAGAAGAGGAGAAGGGCTTGTGAAGGTGAGGGAGGGCTTGTTAAGGGAGAAGAGCTTGTGAATGGCAAGGGAGGGCTTAGCGCGAGACGCAGTACGTAGGAGAGAGGTATCCAATTTTTTTCCCCAATATGCAGCTATAGGCATGGCTATGGGCATAGGTATAGCCGCGCCCATCGTCGCATACTAGGAAAAAATCCAAAGAGCTATTTTTGATAGATTTTAGAGAGCTAATTTTTGTTTGATGAAATGGAATGGAGTGTTCATACCTTGTGTTTTGGATGTTGCTTTTTAGATCCCCACCATGCATAGATGACCATCGATGCCTTCTTCTTCTGATGATGGCACCCATGCAAAGTCTACATGAGTGGTTATGTTAGAAGATTTCACGTCCATGTGATATATGCAAGGGAGAAATTGTACATTTATAACAAATCACAATAAAGCATGTGTAATATTACGTCTGATAAGTGTATATATTCACTATCGCAAGTTCTTATGCACATGATCTAGGTATTCATAAGGTAGTCCATGTTTTAACAATAAAATAATATTATGTCTGAGGAGTGTATATATTCACTATCGCAAGTTCTTACGCACATGATCTAGGTATTCATAAGGTAGTCCATGCAAAGTCTACATGAGTGGTTATGTCAGAAGATTTCACGTCCATGTGATATATGCAAGGGAGAAATTGTACATTTATAACGAATCACAATAAAGCATGTGTAATATTACGTCTGAGGAGTGTATATATTCACTATCGCAAGTTCTTATGCACATGATCTAGGTATTCATAAGGTAGTCCATGTTTTAAGGATGAGGATGAGGAGGAGACGTGTCATAGAATGATGGAGTCTATGCCTCATTATTCCGTGTTTAGTGGGCGACTACGTAAGGCTTTAGATACCTCCATGATTCAATTGGGGTGAGCCCGCATGCTCGACATGAGGAAGAAATGTTTCCACAATGGCAAATGAAGTCAATGAAGATCTGAGCATGGATGAGATGATGGATGACGTTTTTGAGAAAGAAGGAGAGGAGAAGCCCGAAACCACACTTGATGTCAAGCCACTTAAACTCCATTATACGAGGGGTGTGTATGCTCCACACTTTGTGCGACCTTGGAGTTACTAAACTTGTAAACCATGTATGGTTGGAGCAATTCTAGTGTTATAAGCCTCTTTGAATCCTTAGGGTTTGTTGTTAGCAATTTACAATTTTAACATACCATACCCTATAAGTAATATTTGAAATTCTCTCAAACCCTTTATAAGCTCATGAAGAAGATGCTTCCTTCCGATAACAAGATACCAAGCACAAAGGCATTCTAACTTGATTCTTGGTGTGATTTCAGTTAAAGGGAGAAGAGGAGAAGGGCTTGTGAAGGTGAGGGAGGCCTTGTTAAGGGAGAAGAGCATGTGAATGGCAAGGGAGGGCTTAGTGCGTGAGCAGTACGTAGGAGAGAGGTATCCAATTTTTTTCCCCAATATGCAGCTATAGGCGCGGCTATGGGCATAGGTATAGCCGCGCCCATTGTTGCATACTAGGAAAAAATCCAAAGAGCTATTTTTTATAGATTTTAGAGAGCTAATTTTTTGTTTGATGAAATGGAATGGAGTGTTCATACACTTGTGTTTTGGATGTTGCTTTTTAGATGCCCACCATGCATAGATGACCGTCGATGCCTTCTTCTTCCGATGATGGCACCCATGCAAAGTCTACATGAGTGGTTATGTTAGAAGATTTCACGTCTGTGTGATATATGCAAGGGAGAAATCGTACATTCATAAAACGAATCACAATAAAGCATGTGTAATATTACATCCGAGGAGTGTATATATTCACTATCGCAAGTTCTTATGCGCATGATCTAGGTATTCATAAGGTAGTCCATGTTTTTAAGGATGAGGATGAGCAGGAAACATGTCATAGAATGATGGAGTCTATGCCTCATTATTCCGTGTTTAGGCAACTATGTAAAGGCTAGATTCAATTGGGGTGAGCATGTGTGCTCCACATGAGGAAGAAATTCCTCATGTGTGCTCCACATGAGGAAGAAATTCCTCATAGAATGATGGAGTCTATGCCTCATTATTCCGTGTTTAGGAAACTATGTAAAGGCTAGATTCAATTGGGGTGAGCACATGTGCTCCACATGAGGAAGAAATTCCTCCATCAATGGCAAATGAAGTCAATGAAGATCTGAGCATGGATGAGATGATGGATGACTTTTTTGAGAAAGAAGGAGAGGAGAAGCCCGAAACCACACTTGATGACAAGCCACTTAGACTCCATTATACGAGGGGTGTGTATACTCCAAACTTTGTGCGACCTTGGAGTTACTAAACTTGTAAACCATGTATGGTTGGAGCAATTCTAGTGTTATAAGCCTCTTTGAATCCTTAGGGTTTGCTGTTAGCAATTTACAATTTTAACATACCATACCCTATAAGTAATATTTGAAATTCTCTCAAACCCTTTATAAGCTCATGAAGAAGATACTTCCTTCCGATAACAAGATACCAAGCACAAAGGCACATGCCATGAGAGTATTGAAAAAAGAAGAGTGGGAGTACACAAGAGGATGCGAGCCTCATGTAAGTATATCTCTACTTTCTCTTTTTTTATTCAAGTATAATCTCATGACATGGTTATTCAATATCATAAATATATTTCATTTAGTGTTGGTGGTATTATAAGGTATACAATGTCATATGGTCCGAAGAAAGGCATTTCTGCAATCAACGTATAGATACAAAGAGAAATACCGAAGATTGTGAGGTTATGGAAAACTTTGAGCAAGAAAGGGGAGCAATGCTTGATTATTGTGACCTGATTCAAAACATCTTAAAGGTTGGATTGAAGACATTCCAAATTTTTATATTAGATGTGAAGTGGTTCAAGGATGTGTGTGGAGGCGCTCAAGCAACCGTAAAAAGAAATCCAAGTGGATTTATGGTGATCGAATCCACAAAATTTTGGCAAACAGAGAGGGATACATTTGTGCTACCTCACCATTGTGAACAAGTAAATTCTAACCATAAGCTTTTATTATATCATCCTTATGCATGTTTAATTTATTACAAGGTTGTGTTTCACGCATACAAAAATGACAAGAAATGGTGGTATGTCATACAAGTTTCTCCTTATTCAAAGAGTATTTTTTTAGATAGGGATATTGAAGAGCTCATGGATGAAGTGGCAGTAGAAAATGAACATGCAAAGGGATATTGGAGAGCTCATGGACGAAGTGGCAGTAGAAAATGAACATGCAAAGGGTCAAGTACAAGATCAAGATGAAGGTGTTCCTATCCAAGATAATGAGGAAGGAATTGAATCCAATCATGATGATGATGATGTTGAGTCCATTGCTAGTGGGATATATCTTTTTGTTAATCTTGTAATGGGACATATGGATCTGAAGATTTTAACTAATTAGCATGTATGGATTTGATGGAAGATGCGCCAGATGTTGGGCCAAGCTCACCCTGACTCATTAATCAATTTCCCAATTTGCCAGTCTTGATTTAGACCATATTTGATCATATCACAATACATTTGGTGCTTCTTCTTTTGTGATATTGGGATCACATTTTGTGCTTCTTTTTTGTGATATTGGGATCACATTTTATCCTTCTTCTTTTGTGATATTGGGATATTCTAAGCTCTTGGGAATGCTCTTTGCAATGTCTTGATTTTTTTCCCAGTGCATGACTATACTCATAGCTATAATCGTGCCCATGGCATCATATTACCCGCACGCAGCTATAGCTACGTAGTAAAATTTTGTACACCCTATGCACCTACCCAGGTCCCCTCTCTCTCCTCTTCACGTAGCTATGCTACACAGCTATGCTCCCCATCTCTTGTAGTGATATCTAATTGCCTTCCAATTCCTATGTCTCATTTGGATACAAGACTACCATCTCCTAATCCATGGAATCTTTCCATTTCTAATTTGCATGTTACACTTTCATCTCCTCATACATGAAATCTTCCCATTTTTGATTACCAAGTGCCTATTCAAAAGAAGTGGGCTCTATCTCCCGGATAGCCTTAATTATGCATGCATATTGATGGATTGTATGGTATCTAGCTCAAGTAGACCTACAAGTACTTGAATCATTGCCAGGTGTCCTAAAAGGAGTCATAGTTCTCTTTGCACAAGGAGTAAAAATTGATAGAATCCTAAGCTCTTCATCAAGGCTCTATTTGGAGCCATTAGATTCACCATCCACACAAGAGTGACCTAATGACACCAATGTGAGCTAGCTAGCTCTCTCTCTCTCTCTCTCTCTCTCTCTCTCTCTCTACTTGGATAGAAGATATTGACTTTTGTCTTGTTGTGAACCTACTTGGATAGAAGATATTGACTTTTGTCTTTTTTTTTTTTGACAAATAGTGCAAAACACTCTTCCACTTCATCTCTCACAATAATCCCACTCAAATATAACCCCACATGCATCTATCCAACTTCTCCTTGCCTTTCAATTTCGAGTCCCCTCTTCCGCACTAACATTATCAAGAATCTCTTCATCTACTTCATCAAAGTCAACATGGTACCCACACTTTTTCTATGCTTTCTCTGAAGCTTAGGAGTTTTTGTAAATCCGGCATTAAGGAGTTTTTTCTATTTACCATCCATGGTATTTGACCAAGTATGTATGCTGCATAACATTGTCAAACAAGTGATTACTTATCAAACTTCATATCCTATTTTTACATGTTTACATAGACCAACACATAGAATGACGATTAGTTAGTCGAAGGAAGCTGAATGGAGAAGGAGGCAGTCACGCAAGGGCAAAGGGGGGGGATTGGTGATGAGGCGGAGAGCAGCCGTGTCAAAAGCACGCTGCGGCAGGTGCCTAGCCAAAAGTGCGACCTCTATTGCTAACTATGGTGATGATGATCTAATATTATCATATGATCGTCAGGGTCACTACTCTTACTGGCCCCCCTAATGTGCACCACCCACTTGCCCCAGCCTCCTCCCTCACTCGATATGTATGTAGAGTTAGTAATGCTACTATCACCATTACTCAAGAAGCCACATATATATACATATCCATGAATATAACAAGCCCACAAGGAGTTGCATGGGTGGCTTCTGTGTGCTATAGCACCTTCCACCAGCATGAAGTGCAAATGTAGAACTCGACTACAAGCGGCCACAAGGAGAGATCGATCAGGGGTTGAACCGAACGTGCACCAAAATGAAACATGAAGTTCATGCAAAATAGGGAGCAAACAGTGCCTAGTCGCTACTTCCCCCACTTATATAAAGTGTCTCTATCTTTGTAGGTTAAACATAGTAGGTGAGAACCACCAAAAATCATCCTAACAAAGTAATTTATGCCATAAGCAAACCATTCAATCAGAAAAAAATTATACAATACAAGGACAAATAGACTACTAAAAACACACAAGTATAATACCCTAAAGACAAAAATAAAGAAAACATAAAAAATAAAAAAATATGCATGTATATCACCTGCTCTGTAGATGGAGGCCCATCACTAAGGCTGTGTGAATCGTAATCATCAAGGAAAATTGGCTAGAGGGAGAGAGGGCCTGTAGTTGTGCATGCAAGGATCACCAAGGAAAATCGTCCAGACTCCAAAGGGAGAGACTAGGGCCGTTTCCTGCACAACAATTCGGCCAAAATCTAGAGGGAGAGGGCTAGCGATGATTCTGCCAAACTCCAAAGGGAGATGAACAGAGGGGCACCGACGATTTAGCCAGACTCCAAAGGGAGAGAGGGCCAGCGCGACGATGATTCGGCCAGACTCCAGAAGGGAGGGTAGCAGCGATGATTTGGCCAGACTCTAGAGGGCTAGGAAAGGGCCGATGACGATGATGGTTTGGCTAGAGTCTAGAGGGAGAGGGCTAGTGACGATTCAGACTCTAAAGGAAGAGGAAGAGGGATAGGGAGAGAGACACTCGGTCACTCATGAAGTGTGAATTCGTGAAGCTTGCCACCATTTGGAACTTTCTTTTTGTGTTTTCCACCTTCCACGTGTCGCCACTTGTTTGCAGGTTGAAGAGCCACAGAGCCTCTAGCTGTGCTGCAAGTTTCTAGAGCCTCCACCTCTAGTCGTCCGAGGTTCCCGAGCTGACAAACTGCATGCAGCCACTGTTCATCAATAATGCAGGCATGTACTTTTGAATTCATGCAAGCACGCATCAAGTTCATGAGCATCGTTATCCTCCTCCTCATTCGAGCATCGTCGTCCTCATCCTCCTCAAGCTACGCAAGTTTGTGAGCATCGTCGTCCTCCTCCTCAACCTGTTGGACCCTGGTAGTGAGCCATCTCTCTCTCTCTCTCTCTCTCTCTCTCTCTCTCTCTCTCTCTCTCTCTTGTTGTGTTTGTGCAAGCATTCCTTATCATCCTCTTCACCAACCGGAGTGCAGTTCTCCGTTGAGCCCCCCCCCCTCTCTCTCTCTCTCTCTCTCTCTCTCTCTCTCTCTCTCTCTCTCTCTCTCTCTCATGGTGTATGTGTTTGTGTAGGCACTCCTCATCGTCCTCTTCACCGATCATCATCCTCCTCTTCACCGAGCATCATCTTGTATGTGTTTGTGCTGACGTGCTCTCTCTCTCTCTCTCTCTCTCTCTCTCTCTCTCTCTCTCTCTCTCTCTCTCTCTCTCTCTCTCCATCTATCTGTGTGTTGCATGGAGGGATGATTCATCATTGTTTTTATGCAAGTGCTCTCCTTACCTCGCTGATGTGCTTCCTCGCTGTGATGGGTGAGTTCTGTGTGTGTGTGTGTGTGTGTTGCATGTTGCATGTTGCCGAGTGAGTTCTCTCTCTCTCTCTCTCTCTCTCTCTCTCTCTCTCTCTCTCTCTCTCTCTCTCTCTCTCTCTCTCTCTTCATCTATCTGTGTGTTGCATGGAGGGATGATTCATCATCATTTTTGTGCAAGTTCTCTCCTTACCTTGCTGACGTGCTTCCTTGCTGTGATGGGTGAGTTCTCTGTGTGTGTGTGTGTTGCATGTTGCATGTTGCCGAGTAAGTTCCCTCTCTCTCTCTCTCTCTCTCTCTCTCTCTCTCTCTCTCTCTCTCTCTCTCTCTCTCTCTCTCTCTCTCTCTCTCTCTCTCTCTATTGTTTGTTGTCTTGAATTAGCCTCGATGTGAATCGGATGTGAATAAATGATATAAGATGTGAATGAATGATAAGGGATGTGAATGGATGTGATGTGATGTGAATCGGGATGTGAATGAATGATATAGGATGTGAATGAATGATAAGGGATGTGAATGGATGTGATGTGATGTGAATCGAGATGTGAATGAATGATATAGGATGTGAATAAATGATAAGAGATGTGAATGGATGTGATGTGATGTGAATCAGGATGTGAATGAACGATAAGAGATATGAAGGAATGTGTTAGCATGTAAATCAGGATGTGAATGAATGAGATGTCATGAGAAATAAATGTGATAAGATGCGATGTAAACTGGATAGATGTTAATGTATGTGAAGTGGAGATATATGGGTAGATGCAAGTGGGTAAGATCTGATGAGGATAAATGAGGAAATAAGTGATGAGATAGAAAAAGATGTGATTAGATGAGAATGGGAATGGGAATGCTTATGAAATGAGGTGGATTGATGTGTGGATAATGTGAATTGATGTGCATGGATGTTTGAATGATGTGGATTGACGTGTGGATTGATGTGGATGGATGTATGGAAGATATGGATGGATGTGTGGATAATGTGGATGATGTGGATTGGTGTATGTATGATGAGTGAAGGATGTGGATTGATGTGGATGATGTGGATGGATGTATGGATGAGGTGGATTGATGTGTCGATAATGTGGATTGATGTGCATGGATGTTTGAATGATGTGGATTGATGTGGATGAATGTATGGATGATGTGGATTGATGTGTGGAAGATGCGATTGGATGTGATTTGATGTAGGAATGATGTGATGTGATAGGGATCGATGATGAAAATAAAATTATGGTAAGATGGAAAAAAAAAGATGGGGTCTAATGTGAAAGGATGCGGAGTAATGAGAAAAGATGGAATTCACTCATGGTTCCTGCAGGCATCACGTAAAACTTCCCTTCCAAGGGGTTATTGCCAATGTGGAATAAATTTGTGGTTGTGTCTAAACAGTTAACTGATTTGTAAGGCCACTGTGGTGACCATGGCCGGGGTGTTTTTAATGAGGGCCTCCCAAGGGAGAGCCATGTGTCATAGGACATTAAGTTGTGATTAGCTCCTATATCGACAAAAGCTAATTTTTTGGTGAAACTTGTCGAGGTGGTCATTCCTAAAACCACGATTGAGCAGGTTTCACTTCCCAATCTTCTTCTTCAAGGTCTACTACTTGGGCCATGTTGACCATGATGTTTTGCCTTGGAGTTTTGCTTGCCATCCTTTGGCTTCCCGTTGGGCTATTTGTTTCATGTCTTCATGTTTTTTTCTTCATTGTTTTTTGGTATGGATGGCCCTTAGTGTGGTTTCATCAGTGAGTGGGCCATAGTAGCATTTTAGTTTGCTACCATTGAAGTATCCCGTCATCTCGACGCCGTCTATTATTTCTATGTGCACTGCACCTTGCGGGGTTATCTCAGTGACTAGGAAAGTTCCTAAGCCTATGAATTTGAGTTTCTTTTTGTGGTTTTTTGTGCTATAGAGAAAGACCTTGTCACCCTCATTCATTTGTTTATCTTTGAGTTGGTCGTCAAACCACTGTTTACGCTTGAGCTTTTCTAGCTCGAATAGGTGATAACCCCGCCAAGGACATTTTCTATGAGTTTTTCCTCTACTACAATTCTCAAACTAGGTACCAAGAACTCCATAAGCATGATCACTTTAGTACCATCGGTTTAACTGAAGGGTGTTGCATATGTGGTTACCTTGTAGGATGCGCAATATGCCCAGAGTGTGGGTAATTTCTGTTTTCAATCATTGCAGCTGGCCTCAACTATTTTGGTCAGGATGGCACAAAGGACTTTATTTGTGCTTTTGACTTGGCCATTCGCTTGGGGATAATAAGGGGAAGATTTTTGTGGGTGACTAGCAATTCTTGTAACAAGAATTGTATCACTTGGTTAACAAAGTGTGTGCCATTTCACTCACAATCTCAAGAGGGCATCCAAAGCGAGTGATCACTGATTCATAAAGGAACTTAGCAGACAGTGGATCTCACCTCAGCCGCCCGTGGTTGGCCCTAGCTTTGACCCATTTAGTGCAATAGTCTGTGGCCATTATAATGTATCAAGCTGCTGCAGTAATGTGTCCTATAAAATCAATGCCCCATTTTTCAAATGGCTATAAGGATATGATAGGGGTCAAGGGCATACAGTCCTTAAATCATGGGATTTCCACTTGTCATTGGCATTCATTAGCGTTTGACATAGTTATTGCATCTACCATCAAGGTGGGCCACCATAGTCTGGCTTTGAGGACTTTGCGTGCAGTGATGTCTGCTCTGCGAAGTGCCCTCTTGCACAAGCGAAGTGGGCCTATTCTAAGAGAAAGACATACTCATCTTCGTGGACACAACGTCTTACAATTCTATCCTTCCCCTGCTTGTAGAGTTGTCCCGCAATCAATTGATAGGGGGTTGCTTTTTTAATGAGGCACCTTGCTTGATCTTTGTTATGGAGTGCGTCCATGCGTAGGCCGTTGGTAAGGAAGTGTGCAATCTCCTCTCCCCATTCAGGAATTAAGCACAGCTAGAACAAAGCGATGTCTGGAAAGCCCTCCATTGGAGATGCGTGACATGTAGTCACCAAGACATGTTGTGAGCCCTTCCGGACCATGACAGTGAAGTCAAACTCAAGCAAGATTAGCAACCATCTAGTGATCCTACCGATCGTGTAGGGTTTGTTCACAAGATAAAGGAGGGCTTGGTGGTCTACAAAGAAGATGAATTGAGTTGCTAGAAGAAAAACTTTTTTACTGTGTAAACCATTGCTAACCCTTCCCTTTCAGTGCTGGTATAGTTGCACTCTGCCTCGTTGAGTTGGCGAACTGGAAAAACTAATAGGAAAATCCCTATTATGTTCACCGGGTTGAGCCAATACACACCCAATTGCAAAGTTAGATGCATCAATGTGGACGTGAAATATGATGTCCCAATTGGTAAGTGCTTACCAAGGCTTTCTTCAGGGTGTTATACGCTTGTTAGCATTACTTTGTCCACTCAAAGGTAATTAGAAGTCCATAAAGGGGACGAGAAATGTCGGCGTACATGAAGATGAAACGTCGATAGTACCCAACATGTCCCATGAAGCGCTAGACTCCTTTGAAGTTAGTCGGTGGTGGCGTTCATCTATGGAGATTCCTTATTTTGAGACAATGTGTCCTAAGTTGACTCCATGCCAAACAAAAAATTAGCATTTAAGAGAGTTCAGGGAGATGTGGTAGAGCCGACATCTCTCTAGCACTTTCTATAAACATTCTAGGTGTGCCTTCCAAGTGGAATTGACACAAAGGTCATCCATGAAGACTTCAAGGAATTTCCATAGATACTCCTTGTAGGCTGTGCACATTAGACGTAAAAGGTGCCTAGGGCATTGGTGGTTAGCTCAAAGGGGATGACACGATAGACATATGTGCTCCATTCAATTTTGCAAAGGCTGTCTTATGTTGATCCTTTGGATCAATCAACACTTGGTTATAGCTAGAGAATCCATCAAGGAAGCTGTAGGCTTCCTTCCCTACAACTGTCTCAAGCACATGTTCCGTGAAGGGAAAATGATCTCGTATTGTAGGAGGCATTGATCTTTTTGAGGTCTACGCACACTCACACTTTTTTGTTTTTCTTCGGCACTATCACTATGGGTGAAACCCATTCTCTGTGCTCTATCTCGTAGATAAATCTGGTGTCTATGAGTCTATCAATTTCCTCCCGGACCATCTTGGAGTATTTAGGATTCATGGGGTACGCTCTCCGCTTTACTGGTCTCGCTCCGTCTACCATAGGGATGGTATGCTTGACCACTTTGGGAGGTACACCCTTCATATCTGTGTACTTCATATCTGTGTACTTCTTGGCTAAACAATCTTGGAATTCTATGAAGAGAGTGATGAGATATTTTTCTTCTTTGGTTGAGAGGTCATCCCCTATGTAAATAGGCCTCGGATCTTCGCCCGAGCCTACCAAGTTAACTTCTTTAACCTTGGACCATCATAAGAGGTCCGTGGTTCCCCATTGTGGGTCCTTTGGGCCAAGTCATATTGCACAAAACTATCAGCCATATTGAAGGTTCTAAAGTGCTTGGGGACTTGTTTAGTCTCCTCTAATTTAGCGCTTTTCTCTTCCACCAATTTCTTGGCCTCTTTTTTTACAAGCACTAACATTTTGTTTCATGCCTTGCACGTAGAGCGGCAAAGCCTTTGGGGTTTAGGTTGGGGATCAAAAAGTTCCTCTCATTGGGAGGAGATTGTCTAGACCAAGAAGGTGGCCTTGGCGAGCTCCTTTTGCCAAACTTGGCTGAAGTACTCATGTGATTCAACCACCCCTACATATTTTAGCCAGTGCATATTTGAGTCATGTGTCCCTCCTTCCCAACCCATTGGGTTTACAAGTTCTACGTAGATGGTTCCCCATAATGGTTCCTCACTGTTGCCATTTTCAGGCTCATGATTAGTGATTTCAGGCAGACATGTGGTGCTTAGCATGTAGAGGGACGTGATCTCTTGCCCGTCGGTTGTCACAAACCGGGTTCCTATGCATCTTGGAAGTATGTCCAAGGTAGCAAGGATATGCATCCAATTCTTAGAGTCTTCCGGCTCTGGAAGGGCTGTAGATTCCAAGCTATCACTTTTGTAAGATTCCTCCCCCACCCCCTTTTTGATGTCTAGTATCTTTCCCTGTAATCAATCCCTCTTCAGAAATATAAAGACCTTGTTTCTATCTGTTTTAGCCTAGAGAGAGAAAAATATCCTAGAGAGAGAATATTCAGATTTTGAATATTTTTGGATAGAAAAATATCTCTTCTAATTCAGATGAGTTCCCCTGAAACAAAAATTCAAAAAAGAATTTTCCAATGTGCAATTGGAATTAATTGAAAATAGGTATAAAGAACCTTAGCCTAAGGGTCTAGATTTTCAGAAATCTTTAGACTATGGTCCAATTAAGGTTCCTATGGACCAATAGCATCAATCCATGTGTAGGGAGGAGATAAATCCAACTTGTAAAAAGAAAATACCCAAAAATGAGTAAATGCTCACATGAGGTGAAGAGTTGAAAATGTACAAGGTTTATTAGTAAAAAACTATGTGCAATATTAAAAATATGAGATATTTTGGGTATAATGATTTTATTATGACACATATGTAAGGAAGGGGAGTCCCTTAAATGCTCACATAAGATGAAGAGTTGAAAATGTACAAGGTTTATTAGTAAAAAACTATGAGCAATATTAAAATGATTCCATTATGACACATATGTAAGGAAGGGGAGTTCTTTAAAGGAGGTGCATATTTCACATAAGATGAAGAGTTGAAAATGTACAAGATTTATTAGTAAAAAACTATGAGCAATATTAAAATGATTCCATTATGACACATATGTAAGGAAGGGGAGTTCTTTAAAGGAGGTGCATATTTCACATAAGATGAAGAGTTGAAAATGTACAAGGTTTATTAGTAAAAAAAAAACTATGAGCAATATTAAAATGATTCCATTATGACACATATGTAAGGAAGGGGAGTTCTTTAAAGGAGGTGCATATTTCACATGCTTGAATGAGTTTTAAACTCATAAAAATTGAGATATTTCATCTCTCCTCTCTCCTCATTCAAGTCTAGTTCCAAAAAGTTAGCTTAACTGACCTAAAAATGGTCAATTATTGACCAAACTGATTTAGAAAATTCTAGAATCAGTTTGTTTGGTTAGGAGCTCAATTTTTCCTATAAATAGAAGCCTCCCCCTTGTTGAAAAATATATAGTGTTTATGCATCGTTACTCTACTCCACCTAAGCCAAGAACTGTGAATTCATTTAATAATTCACTAGTTTTTGGAGCTTTCTTCTTTCTTCAATCCCCATTAGTGGCTCCATCAACATACTTAACCAATTGATTGGTTGGGGGCCTCTACCGTGAACAAAGAATCAAGCAAGTTATAAGGTAATTAGTGAATATTGATCTTTCTATAATTTCTCAATGTTTCTCTCTTCTCAACCCCTCTCAAGCTTGAGAAGTTTAATTGGTATGGTTTTTTTTAAATGCTATTGAAGTTTGAATAGTAGTGAAGAGTTACATAATGCTATTGAAGTTAATTTTCATTTATGTTTAAATTCTAATGATTTTTATGTAAATTCTCTCCCTCACTCAAGAAATGGTCATACTCATAACCCGTTCTCAATCCAAATCAAGCTTTTCATAAAGCTTTTTCTTAACCCAAGATTAAGCTATGCTTGAGGCCAAATTAATGGCCTTTTTCTATGCTTTTAGTTTATGTATATTAATGATTCAATCCATTATGGATTAATAATCCAATTAGAGATTATTTTAATTATTTCCTTAATGATAAGCATTATCCCTTAGAAAAATTGAGAATTATCAGTCATAGCAGCGGAGCTATGGCAAAATTTTTATAAAAATTATGCATAAAATAATCTCATTCAAAGCATAAAAAGAGGACTTCCTACCATATTCTAGGAATTATCATCCTAGATTAATTGAAAGAATTTCATTACAATCATGGAGAAATTGAATTTTAATATCATGCATAAAGGATAAGTTTTTATATCAAAAGTGTTATTTTTACCATTTTTATTTCATGCATAGAAGTATGCATAATGGATAAATTTTTATATCAAAAGTGTTATTTTTACCATTTTTATTTCATGCATAGAAGTATGCATAATGGATAAATTTTTATATCAAAAGTGTTATTTTTATCATTTTTAATTTTCATGCATAGAAGTATGCATAAAGGAAAAATTTTTATATCAAAAGTGTTACTTTTATCATTTTAATTTTCATGCATAGAAGTATGCATAAAGGAAAAATTTTTATATCAAAAGTGTTACTTTTATCATTTTTAATTTTCATGCATAGAAGTATGCATAAAAGAAATTTTTTATATCAAAAGTGTTACTTTTATCATTTTTAATTTTCATGCATAGAAGTATGCATAAAAGTTGATTATTTTATTATAAAAGTGTGACTTTTATCATAATTGAATTTCATGCATAGAGGTATGCATAAAAGTTGATTATTTTATTGTAAGAGTGTTACTTTTATCATATTGGATTTCATGCATAGTGGTATGCATAAAAGATTTCCTCATAAATGGATTTTATGCATAACTTA
Source organism: Cibotium barometz (assembly GCF_041138505.1). Classification (NCBI taxonomy): domain Eukaryota; kingdom Viridiplantae; phylum Streptophyta; class Polypodiopsida; order Cyatheales; family Cibotiaceae; genus Cibotium; species Cibotium barometz. Next base: position 3,434,132 of record NC_141050.1, read on the forward strand.
GATGCATAAGAGAAATTCTTTTATTCTAAAAGTGTAATTCCTACCAAATTGAACTTATGCATAAGAAGATGCATAAAAGATTGATTTTAATTTCGAAACTGTTAGTCTCCTTAAATGGAATTTATGCATAAATAAAAGTGTAGAGAAATCTTATACTAAATATAAGAAATCTCTTAAAAAAGATATGAAATGTGATAAGATGTGATAAGAGGTGTATGAGATGTGATAAGAATTGATAAGATGCGTATGGAAAGTGATAGGAGGTGATAAGAGGTGTATGAGATGTGATAAGATTTGATAAGATGCGTATGGAAAGTGATAGGATGTGATAAGAGGTGTATGAGATGTAAAAAGATGTGATAAGATGTGTATGAGATGTGATAGAATGTGTTAAGATGAGTTAGGATGTGTTAAGATGTATATGGGATGTGTTAGAACGAGAATGAATGTAATGTGGTTGTATGAATGTGATGTGGATGTATACATGTAGATGTATATGTATGAATGTGAATGTTGATGTGGATGTGGATGTATGTGAATGTGGATGTAGATGTGGATGTATAGATGTGAATGGGAATGTGGATGTGGATGTTTGTATGTATGTGGATGTAGATGTGGATGTATAGATGTGAATGGAAATGTGGATGTGGATGTATATGAATATGGATGTAGATGTGGATGTATAGATGTGAATGGGAATGTGGATGTGGATGTATGTGAATGTGGATGTAGATGTGGATGTATAGATGTGAATGGGAATGTGGATGTGGATGTTTGTATGTATGTGGATGTAGATGTGGATGTATAGATGTGAATGGGAATGTGGATGTGGATGTATATGAATGTGGATGTATAGATGTGAATGGGAATGTGGATGTGGATGTATGTGAATGTGGATGTAGATGTGGATGTATAGATGTGAATGGAAATGTGGATGTGGATGTATGTGAATGTGGATGTAGATGTGAATGGGAATGTGGATGTAGATGTGGATGTATAGATGTGAATGGGAATGTGGATGTGGATGTATATGAATGTGGATGTATAGATGTGAATGGGAATGTGGATGTGGATGTTTGTATGTATGTGGATGTAGATGTGGATGTATAGATGTGAATGGAAATGTGGATGTGGATGTATGTATGTATGTGGATGTAGATGTGGATGTATAGATGTGAATGGAAATGTGGATGTGGATGTATATGAATATGGATGTAGATGTGGATGTATAGATGTGAATGGGAATGTGGATGTGGATGTATGTGAATGTGGATGTAGATATGGATATGGAATGTGAATGTGGATGTATGTATGTATGTGGATGTAGATGTGGATGTATAGATATGAATGGGAATGTGGATGTGGATGTATGTTTGTGGATGTGGATGTATGTGTGTGGATGAGGATGTATGAATGAGGACGTGATAGTGGAGGTATACATGTGGATGTGGATGTATGGATGTGAAAATGGATGTGTATGTATGAATGTGGATATGAGATGTGGATGTATAAATGAGGATGTGAAAATGGAGGTAAACATGTAGATGTAGATGTATGGATGTGGATGTGGATGTGGATGTGGATGTGGAGATGGATGTGGATATGGATGTGTATGTATGAATGTGGATATGGGATGTGGATGTATAAATGAGGATGTAAAAATGGATGTATGCATGTAGATGTGGATGTAGGGGTGTGAATGTGAATGTGTCTGTGAATTAATGTGTCGCCGATATGAGGAAATGGATGAGAATGAGTACACATTAAATGGAATGTGGAATAAGTAATGTGGACTAAGGAGGGATAATGTGGAAAGACGAGAGTTTGATTTAGAAACTGTATTTTGTGACTGTTTGTAAATGACTGTTTTATGTCATGAATGCTGGGGAAGCATTTTGACCGTCTTGTGGATTAAGGTCATAAAGACCTAACTGTTAAAGTTGCAACTGCTGACGGAGAGTCAATGGAGGACGTCTCGCGTAGCAAGGTCGACCGAGGTCTTGACCAGCCTCGGTTCGATTTAAATGGTGAGCTTCCGGTACGGTGGATGAGGGACCAAGGAAGCGGCCTATGAGTGAAGCGCTAGGTCACCTGCGAAGGATCCTAGAGGGTGCTGACCATACGGTGCTCGGGCTCTGGGTCGCCGAAGATACCCACACGTGCGTCGTGGAAGATATTGGAACAAGGAGTAAGAGTTGTTTTGTGAAGCCGGGCATGGATCTGGTTGATTGACCTTGCTGGTCTTCAATGGATGAGTCCATGGCTCTTTATATGGATCTGTTGGTTGATCTTGCTGATCTTCAACGAGAGTCCATCTTGATTTTTATAAGTGATTATATTGCCGAGTATTATGGGCTAGGAACTATTGAAAAGGCCCCTGTGTGGACAGGTGGTGAGCGTTCTAGTTGCCAATGATGCCATAGATACTCTGATGATGGGAAATTATGAATCAACCGGATAAATTGGGAGATTGTGATCAGTGGTACTATGGTTTCATTAAAGGATTGTTTTAAAGTTAGCTGATGCTAAGAAAAAGGCAATTTTCATATTGGGTGTGTAAGTGGTGTGGCTAGTTTTATGTTTGCATGAAATTCCGGCTAGGGGGCCTTGGAACTCTTTTCCTTGGTACCCGGGACAAAACCTAACCAAATTCCAAATTGGATCCCATCACTACAGTGGTTGGGCGGTTGGCTAACCCATGGGATCGGATGGGGTTAGGCTGGATTGATGGATCCGTAAATCGAGACTCAATTTCCGTTATTACGATAGATGAAGTAAGTCCCGGATAGTAATTATTCTATGGATAGGAATCAACGGCTGTGCCTCTTGATGGGGAAAAAAGCGTTGATCCCAATGATCCAAGTGCAAGTTTCTTCCTTGATCTGACCGAGTATCTTTATAGGTGCAGTCGGATCAATTTGATCATTATTAATGGTCTTGACTACGTTAGAGTAAAAAGTTATCTTGGAGGAATCGCCCGTGCTTTCCGGATAAGGGAAGTTTTTCCGGGTTCGGTTTTGGAAAAACCGACGGATTAGTCTTTTGTCCGGATATCCATGGACGAGGCCCCGAGTGTGGGACCCTGCCTCGCGCAAGAAGTGCTACTTCCGCTGCTAGTACCCCGAATCCGTTGCGCGGTGGGAATAGGGATCTCACAACTTTCCTCTTTAATTGTTTTGTGGTAGGTTTGGCATAAGTGGACTGTTATGGACCGGGTTGTGTTAACGAATCCTCAGCGAAGGGTCGGCCACTCATTGGATGGATGTTCCAAGTGCGCAGGTTGATCTTGAATGTTTGATCTTTTTTGGATATAGATGTGATCTGTGTCCCAATCATGGATCATTTTCGTATCTCTCATAAAGGGATGTCCTAGGATGCAATCACATGAAACATGCTATTGGCTAACATTCATCACCATAAAGGTGTGGCGAAAGTTGGGCCCAAGGATCTTGATCTTCAAGTCCCTTAGGAGGCCTATGGATCTTGTTGTGGCTCCATCAGCAAGTTTCTCCAATAAGGTTGTGTCATCCATGGTAGATGCTCCCCATTTTTCCAATATTGTTTAGTGGCAATGCTTACTTCAGCCCCTCCATCCAAGATGGTGGTGACGTAAAGGCTATCGAAGGTTATGGGTAGTGCTGCGTTGAGTTCATCTTCTTTGAAATACTACCTGAGTTTGTTAACTTGAATAGTGAGGGTGCCACATGGCTCTATGAATTCATCTTTGTCAATCTCATTAGAGTTGTTGAGCTCTACAGGCTCCTGCATTCCTACCCCTAGGCATCCTTCCATCCAATCTTTTAAATCCTTCCATAAGCTCAGGCTAGCGTGGAGTAAGGTGCGAATGGGGATTCAAATTTGAGAAGAGAGGAAGGAGGAGAGACATGCAATGTCCCTAGGAATGGATGCAGTTTCCTAGTTTTGATCCTCTTTGTCTGTTTTAAGGCTCTTGTAGGTATAGGGTATTGGGATCTGGACTTCTATATATCTGTCCTTTTCGGACGATCACCCCTTAGGTTTTTGAGATATTCTACCACTAGGTTTCCCTGGTGGGGATATCTACAACGGTGGGTGCTTCTCCTCGAGGGAGTCTCTAAGGAGGTGCTTGGTCTTGGAAATCTCTTGTATGCTCCTGAGCTTCCTCAGTAGGTCACATGTTGGAAACCGAAGGACATGGTTCAAGGTATGCTATTGGAGGCTCGCCCTCTAGTTGAGCTTGACAGTCCCTCACCAACTCTTGAGCTACCTTTAGCCTTTGCTTTTCTTCTATGGGATTGGGGTATTTGGCTAACTTCTTGGGTAGCTGGTTAGGATCAATCAGCTCTCTGGCTAGGGCTAGAGGTTGCTCCTCTTCAGATGAAGATGTTGATGCATTGGTGGTAATTAGGGAAAATTTGGACTTAAAATGGGCCCTTTAAGGAATTCTACACGTTCTCTCTCTACAAAAATGGGCGCATGGTGAAATTTTAACAAATCGAATCTACTCTTCTAGACCTTTCCAATGATATATAGCATGATGGATACTTTTTTATATTCAAAAAGTCCCTAACTTTTGTGATGACATGGCACGTTACCATATTCAAGACGTCCCCAAATTTGGTGATGACATGGCACGTAATGTGCCATGTCAATCACCAAATTGGGGACTTCTTGAATATGAAGAATTGCCCATCATACTATATATCATTGGAAAGGTCTCGAAGAGTAGATTCTAGATGTCCAAACTCCGCTCACTTTTGAATTGATTTGTAAAAATTTCACCATACGCCCATTTTTATAGAGAGAGAACGTGTAGAAATCTCTAAAGGGTCCATTTTGAGTCCAAATTTCCCAATATTTCTCTAGGATAGAACTTTTGCGTGACTCGGGTGTCCCTGATTTTGCAAGGTCAATGCCTTAGTTGTTTTTGTAGCATGAGGTGTGGCCCTTCTTCTATTTTGTAATCTAGTCCAAGGCATTAAGAGGGACCATATGGATGAATCTGTCTCTTACACTTAGGAGGTTAAATGCTGGTGCTAAGATTAGCTTCATGGACTTTTCCTATTGTGCGTGCTCTTAGCGCGGACAGTCCTTGTACATATAGTCAATTCCACACCCTATGCATAGAGGGGTTAAGGTAGAAGCACTCACTCAGGTAATTACCATTCCTTTTTTAATTGGACACAACTACTTTGTGAGGTCCTGCACAATGATAACATTGCATGGGTCTCTTAGCCACATTGTTCAAGTCCCTTCCCCCATGGGTTTGAGGTAGCTAGGTATACAGGGTACATCTGGTCGCCCTCCGTCACATAGTGGCTTAGAATCTGGGAGGGTGGCCTGTTGAAGGTGGTCCCTTCACACAGCAGCTTCCCACTCATCACCTTCTTCAAAAAAATTCATCAAGATTAACTGACGAGCAAGGGTGATTCGAGGTAATGGGGGTTGTGGTGGAAGTACAAGGGGGGTGGTAAGGGTATTTCTGGTACCCTAATAATTCCTCTCTGGGCCACTTCATGGCCTAGTTGAGGTGCGTTATGAAGTGCATGTGCTGGCAAGGCCAATAGTTGCCTGGGGTTTACTGGCAAGGCTTAAGGCAAGGCTCGGACATGAACAGCTCTTTGCTAGTAGCAATTTGCAATTTCATGATTTTCCCATCTTTAGCAATAAGTGCAATAGAGAGTGGGACAGGGTCTCAAATGTGGACACTCTGTGCTAGTATGGTTAGCTCGACAAATCAAGCACCACACGAGTTCCCTCTTGGGGTAAAGATGGGGTTGGCCGGTTGGCCAGTTCTCTAATGATGGGTCATTTGCTGCAATTATGCCACACCAGCTCAACTCCTTGATTTTCCCATTAGATCTTGTGTTGGTTGTTTTGAAGAAAGCCTCGGACGTGCCCTCATGCAATTCTTGGGACCGCGTTCCCTTGAAATTATCCTCAAAGTCCATGGCACTCCTACGGCATTTCTCAAAGGAAGTGTTGGCTATATATAGCATACAAAGGAAGTGTGGGCTATATATAGCATATAAGGAACTATGCAAGGGTACATCATCAAGGCCTTCAAGGAATCTTTCGATCAACCATTCGTCAAAGAACTTGTCTCTCTGTCACTACAGCGAGGATGGAGATACCTCACCCAATTGATGTAGTCCCAGATGGTTTCCCCATCCTTCTACTTTACATTGTACAATTGCTCAACTGGACTCCATCGGGTTCCTTGTTGGCAGGATTATCCAACTTTGAAGGCCTCTTTCAAGGCTTCAAAGGTGGCCTTACCTTCTACCTTTAGGGATCTAAACCACTGGCCAGCTTCTAGGGTGAAGCCGAAGGCACTCACCTTGACTTGATTATCCACGTGGCCAAACGCCTTAACAGGTCTGATTAAACATTTCTAAGTGTGGTATGGGATCTCCAATTCCATCAAACTTGGTGATCAGCTTAGAGATATTGGCTAGTTTGTTTTGTTCTTGTCTGGGCCCTTATGAAAGCAAAAAAGTGTTGGCAATGTGATTTCAGTAGCCATCCCCCTCCCTATTTCCATGGCTATCCTCAACATTTCAGGGGTTAGACTTGCCATGGCTAGAGCAGGTGATGGTTGGGGTAAGATAGGTAGGCGAGCTCGGTCAGGTGGATAATATACCATCTAGGGTCCTTGTCTCATGGGAGGACCAATTTGTGCTTCATAAGGTCCCATATGGTATCCAGGGTGTGCCCCAGCAAGGTGGGTATTGTTGGTACATTGGTGCCATGATTTGATATGATTGGGATAGGTAGGCTCTCTCTATTTGATAGGACATTTTAGGCCCCTGGAGAGCTAGTTCCTGACCTAGGTTTTGCACTGGCCTATGGTCTTGGTATGAATTGGCCATTCAAGTTGTGCGAGCATGGCTCCCTAGACTAGTGGATTAGTTTGGGCTGGGTTACTTTTGCTTTGCCCCATTTTCATTCTTTGGTCTAGAGGCAACGTGGGCTCTCTTTCAGGTTGGTGTTCCATGCCTCTATCCATGGGATATAGGTTGTCTGACTGTGCATTTCCCAAGATAAAATTTCAGAGTCTCGAAGCAAGGCTTCTTTATGAATGATGTTGGGTCTTTCTCCAAGGTAGGTGGTCTATCCATGCACTTGCTACCATTCCTCCTGTCTCTAAGTTAGGAGTAGTGCTAGGATGCTCCTCACTCTCACTGGTGCTATCAAAGACCAACCCCATTTGGCTCCACATTGTGTTAAACACCAGAGTCTGATCTTATGAGCGAGGGAGCATCATGAGGATTTATGTCATCAAACAGAGGGCTGTTCCACACCAATTTTCCCGAATGTAAGTGCATGAATGTGAGAAATAATAGTGCTAGGCCCCTCTATGGATAGTCTCTATTTTTTTGGGGATGGAAGGTACAACCATATGCTGATTAAGACACGTGCGTATGCTTGGAAGATGGAATGGGCATACTCTTTCAGAAAGACACAGACGTGGCTAACTACTAGAAGGGTACGGGCATTTGCTTAGCAGGAAGAAACAGGTGTGCGGTTATGAAAGATGAAGACATGGGTGTGCGCTTATGAAAGATGGACATGGTCATATCTTGAGATGAGGACACGGGTGTGTCTTGAGGGAAGGTACAGGTGTGTCTTAAAGGAAGACACAGGCATATGCTTGTCGATGAAGACACAAGCATGTCTTAAAGAAGAAACGAGTGTGGCTTGAGATGGTACGGGCTTGCCTTGAAGAAGACACGGGCATATGCTATTGTGATAGTAGGAGCGTACTTTTCTTGGGTTAGTTAATTGTGTAGGGTAGTTGTGTCATCTGATAGCCCCCCTCTGATATTTCCCTAGCAGTATAGTAGTACCCAATTTGTATGTTATGTGCACATTATATGTGCATATACTAGGAGGCTAACCTACCCTAGGCATGTGAGCATGGGAGCATGGGAACATGCTCTAGTGGGGAAAGGGTTATATCTAACCTTGGGTTGAGGTTAGGGTCAAGCATGTGAGCATGGGAGCATGGGAACATGCTCTAGTGGGGAAAGGAATAGGTCTAACCTTGGGTTGAGGTTAGGGTCAAGCAACCAAGGGTCACACATGGAAATGGAGAGTCAAGAGAGTCACTTGAGTGCTCTCCTATATAATAGGGGCATGGGGCACTCTCGAGGGATGTTCTCTTGTGTAGAACATTGTATGTACTCTCTTGCCATTTCATGTTAGAGCTATGTGCTCCTGGAATGAAGTCATATCTTTTGGTGGTATGGGACACCAAGGCAAGGTGGTACTTCATTGTATTTATGTGTGCACCCTTGGGCTCGGGGGGGTGGTTGTTGGGTGGATGAGTATATGCCTGGTTTATGCATGTTTATGCATAGTGATTAGCTAGAGAGATCTTTAGGGTTTTAACAATGCATATACTAGGAGGCTAACCCACCCTATGCATGTGAGCATGAGAACATGCTCTAATGGAAAAAGGGTTAGGTCTAAGGTTAGGGTCAAACAACCAAGGGTCACACATGGAAATAGAGATTCAAGAGTCACTTGAGTGCTCTCCTATATAATAGGGGCATGGGGCACTCTCAAGGAATATTCTCTTGTGAGCTTTCTAAGCACATGCCTAAACTACCCACTCTTTCCAAGGAATTCTTAAACTACCCACTCTTTACTCTCTTGCTATTTCATGCTAGAGCTATGTGCTGCTGGAATGAAGTCATATCTCTTGGTGGTATGGGACACCAAGATTACGTATGTGGTACTTCATTGTATTTATGTATGCACCCTTGGCTCAGGGGTGGTTGGGTGGTGGATGAGTATATGCCTGGTTTATGCATGTTTATGCATAGTGATTAACTAGAGAGATCTTTAGGGTTTTAACATTGTACCCCTTTTTTAATGTCCTTTATACCTTGTAAATGCAATTTATTTCCCTATTGCCCCCTTCTCATATTAATGGAATAGATTTTGGAAGATTTACCCAAGAGGAAGACGAGAGGAAGACACAGGGATAGCAAAAGAAGACATGGTTGTGGCACTAAGAAGGGTACGGCCGTACACTTCTCAAAAGGCACACAGAATCGAAAATGCACCTCTTCTCCTCCCCTGATTTCTAATATTTTAGATTTTTCCCTCATGATTTTATGTGTTTTTCTTTTTATAAGTGACTAGAGCTAGTCTTCAGCTACCTAATGATGCCTAGAATGCCTAAGAAAATCTAATTATCTAAGATTAATTAAAGGATTAAACTAATTGTGTAAAGTTTGACAAATGTTAAAGAAAACCAAAATTGATGAACTTCAAGAGCAAAGTTTAGGCACTTACTTATGTCTCCCGCATTCGATGAAGACTCCCAAGCTCCTCATGCTCCATTGCTCCATTGAACTTAATAGTGGAATTAGACAAAATCAAAAAACAAACAAATATACCAAATAAACAACCACCGATGGATTTGCACTCCCACCGGGCTATGAAATGACTCTAGAAAGTGGTGGATTGTGAAGGACCCTAAGCTAAATGCCCATCCCCGATAGCAGCGGCGCTAAAGATATTAACCAAGTCAACATAATACCTTGTACAAGGGAGAGAAGAAGATAAAGATGCCATGATGCAAGGGTTAGTTCGGAGACTAGCACTTAGCCAACCCTAATGAGGGTTAACTCCCCGATGTGAGGCTGCTAGGGGCTCACTCCACCTGCACTTGTGTCACTCATATATGGAGCTTCACAAGCTAGGTAGTGAGCAAAGAGGAAGGGAGCTATGGACAGCTCTACCTCAACTCAATGCCAATGTGCATGCAAGACAAATCTTGAGAAAGAGACAAGAAGAGGGAGAAGAGAAGAGAAGATAAGACAAGAATCATCCACTCCATGCAAACACCACAATCAAGTAAGCAAGCATTCACCAATACAAGCTTATCACCATAGCCACAAGAGAGTGAGTGAGAGAGAGAAAGCAAGACTCGATTGTGATAATGGGATTGTCCCTTTTCATATTTCATAAATCACTTATATACATGAGCTCACTTTTTACAATGGTCGGCCGCCCATTTATGATTGGGGGCCCAAAACTGGCTTCCTAGCTCTATGTACATCTAGGCTCATTCCTAACCAACATAACACGTCATAAACTTGGTCATCCCATATATCGTTTTCATTAAGTGCTTTTAGTGTAGTTACATAACAATGGATTACAAGAAGCGTAACTACGCTTGAAAAGTGATGTTAACCAGTGTGATTAACAATACTGCAAGGAATACACAAAAAATATGTGTTCTTTATAACAATGCCTTGGCATTTATTTCACTGGGTGCTCACTTGGATAATTAGTTCACTAGGGGGGAAGTGTCTTTAATTTTTGAATCCACAGTACTACCTATCATCATATTGGTTCTATAATACCTGATAAAGCATGAGATGCACCTCCTCAATTTACCCAATTATATGTGTATGATATGGAGCATAAATTTGAGAACAGACATCATGGGATGCCTTCTTTAAATCATAATGTTCTTGAAAGTTTACAAACAATGATGTATGAACACAATCCGTAGGCATGTGCATTTCGTACAATGAGAGAATGCAACAATCTAGTCCATATGCAAATTTGAGAATGGTTATCATTGAAGCTCAATCAACCTCAAGGCAATACTTGGTTCCTAGGGGTAGCGAGGTAGCTGCTATCATGCCAGGTAAAAGGGATGATATTCATGTAGGTCATAAGGCATATTCAAATAATGTCTCGAAGAGGTTCTATAAAACGAATATCTAACTTGCATCTTTCATATTTTCCTCTATTATATGTTCTTATGTTTCCTTGAGGAGAGGATGGTTGGTATGTTAGAATTCCACTCCATATAGTAGGAATAGACAAGGTTCAAATGAGGAGACAAATACTGTAACTCAATGGTAATACTGTGCATATAGATTGCAAATAAGGGAAGATATAAATTGCTTGCCTTCTATGTGAGGGTCGATTGTCACAACAGTATATTGTTAATGCAGATAGCAACATGGAAGAATCAAGATTAGTATGGATACGTTATAACCAGAAAGCATTGCGTGCTGAAGTATATTACAAAAATAGTTAATATAAGCAATGGGGTCAATAGAGTCTCTAGGGGCATTGCTAGATGTAGGATAGCTCCACCATCTACATATACTAGGGGGCCTCGATATGTGCATCAACTGTATCAAGATTTTAATGGCAATTATTAGGAAGATGGATAAACCATACCTCTTTATTACCTTTACTTGTAATTCTAAGTGGGATGAAATAAGCAATGCTTTATTGCTAGGTCAGGCTACCCAAGTTTGACACTTGACTTGACGGCATGGGTCTTCTATGAGAAGTATAAGGATATGATACACTTATTGTCGGTGAAAAAAGAATTATTTGGAAGGGTAGTGGGATTTGTGTCTGTTATTGAATTTCAAAAAAGTGACTTGCCACATGCACATATATTATTGATATTTGGAAAGTGGATGTAAACCTACTAAGATTGCTCACTATGATAAGTTGGTATGTGCTGAACTTCCACATAAGGCGATGTTTTCAGAGTCGCACAACATAATCAGTCATTGTAATGTCCATGGACCATGTGGGGAACTAAATATACAGTCTCCTTGCATGGTTAATGGGAGTTGCAAACATCATTATCTTGAGAAGTTTTCTGAGACTACTATTGTTGATGACAATGTGTATCCAACTTACATGTGGTGATCGATGATAGTTTATTCAAGTAAAGGATCATAGGGTGGATAGTCAATGGGTTGTTCCATATAACCCTTTTCTCTCTATGAGATACAAAGCCAATATTAACATAGAAGTAAACTCTACCATTACAGTAGTGAAATATTTATATAAGTGTCTATACAAAGGACATGATAGAGCTACTATCAAGTTGCAAGATACATATGGGGTTATTGATGAGGTCACTCAATATATGGATGCATGGTACATGTCTGCGTCAGAGAAAAGTTGGCATTTATACCAGTATGATTATTAAGGAAATCCTACCCTAATGTGTCGTGGGAAGTTTCCTCTCCACCAATCTCAAGCTAGGCTTAAGAGCTCCAGCGTAGCCATCACTGCCATCCTTCCACACTCGTTGTCACACCAAGGCGATTGCTATAATCTAGTAGGTGGTGCAACCTCTCTTGCAAAGATTGTGTGGGATCTCCGCGGAAGATGATCACATTGGTAGCCCTAATCACTCAAGAAAGAGGGAACGAGGAAGCAAGAGGAAAGCAAGAAAGAATAAGTGATTAACACTAATCACTAATCACTCCCACATAGCTAGATTAGGGTTGCAAGAGAGAGGGAGAGAGAACACTCCCCTTCTATTGCACAAATGGGAGAATGAGTTACAAACAAGAGAAATTGGTTTTATAGTTCCAAGCCTTTTCCCGCAAGGCCGCCTGATAGTAAGTGAAATGGAGTCATCATAAAGCTCAAATTAGAGATAAATCATCATGGATTAATATAAGATTAGGATAATCTCATACAATGGCCATGATGCCTAAGTGAGTTAACCTCCCACCATGGCTATCAAGCTTGCCATAAGCCCTAGACCATCAAAGGCCATCTCCAAGAAAGGAACCAAGATGTCAAAAGGTTTCAAAAGGTAGAAAGGTAAAAAGTTCAAAGGTACAATGATAGTCCATGAGCCCCCTTTTATACTTCAGCCCATGAGACCAAGGTCCTAGACCTAAACTAAAGGTGTTGCTTCATCACAAACCATCCCCTCCTATAATGATTTCTTCCTCAAAATTAAAGGGTAATCATGCCCAAAGAAAAGACATAGAAGTGGCTATGCCCAAAAGCCAAAAATCACATCTATTTGACGAAATGTCAATGAAACAAAAGACCCATACATGAATCATATGAATGCTAGAGTCAAATGGAAAGGATGAAGGGCCCCCGTCAATGATGATGAGGCTATCTATGTAACCACTTGGATCAAAAGGAAATCCGAGGCATACAAAATCCAAGGCAATTGTGTAAGATTTCTCCCTCCAGCTTTTGAGGTGTACAGGTGTAAGAACCTCCCCTTCTGATCTTATAATTATTTTCCTCTTTGAAATAAAAGAAAGATCCTGTTTTGCCCCCAACCAATCAATTGGTTTAGTATGTTGATGAAGACTCCAAAGAAGGTTTAAGAGAGAGAGAAACTCCATTCTCTCCAAATTGTAGAGGATTTTTAGAGGATAATAGAAAATATCATTATTTCAGTATAATACTAGCATAGTATAGTTTACATATTTTTTTACAAAGGGCTAAGGGTCTATTTATAGGTGAGGGAGGTCTCTAACCAAGTCCAACTAGTTTCTAGAATTTTCCAGGTTTAGTTTGGCTGAAATTAGACAAGATTTGGACCAATTTGGCTCCCTTTTTGATTTGGTTTGATCCAGGAGAGAGGAGAGATAAAAATATCTTATTATTTTTGAGTTTAAAACTCCTCCACACATGTGAAACAAGCGCCTCCTTGAAGAGCCCCCTTCTCCTTACCAAGGTGTCAAAAATGTATAATTATACCCAAAATATCTCATTTTTTTAAATAATATTCATAGTTTTTTACTAATAAACCTTGTACTTAGTCAACTCTTCATCTTATGTGGGCATTTACTCATTTTTGGGTATTTTTCTTTTATAATTACGATTTATCTCCTCCCCACACTTGGATTGATCCCATTGGCCCCATAGGAACCTTAATTGAACCATAATCCAAAAATTTCTAAAAATCTGGACCCTTAGGCTAAGGTCCTTTATACCTATTTTCAATTAATTCCAATTGCACATTGAAAAGTTCTTTTTGAATTTCTATTTTAGGGGAAACCATTTTAGACACTAGGAGGATTTTTATATCCAAAAATATCTCAATTTTGGATTACCTCCCTCTAGACATTTTCTCTCTCCGGGCCAAAACAATAAGAGGTAAAGTGTGATTTATGGTCTTTTTCTTAATCTCTAAATGTTTCTCACTTCTCAACCCCTCTCAAGCTTGAGAAGTACTCAATTGATTGGCTTTTTAATGCAATTGAAGCTCTCTAATGGATTTTAGTGATTGAACACATAAAGTTTTCATTTATGCTTAAATTAAAATGTTTTTTTAAAGCATATCTCTCTCTCCCCCAAAGAATGGTCATTCCTATGACCTATTCTATATTCAATTAATGCTTCTCATGGAGAAATTCTCTATTCACAAATCAAATTCTAGGCTTGTGAAGCTAGAGGTTTAAGAAAATGGTTTTTATACTTATATGCTTGAAAAATATGGTAATATTATGGGATAAATCCATAATTTAGATTTAATGATAAAAGATAGTTATACTATCATAATTATTTTACTATGTCTTATTCTTTTCATAAAAATTAAAAATTGCTAGTAATAGTAGCGGAGCTATGGTAACAATTTTAAGAAATTGATACATAATTCATTCTTATGCATAACATGAAAAGAGGACTTCCTATCATATTCTAGGATTGAATATCCTAGAATAAAAGAATGGTTTTTGTCACATTCAATGGAAAACTAATTTTTAAGTTTATGTGTAATTAAATAATTAAGAAATACATAAATTATGGTAATTATATTTAAGAAATTATGGTAATTATATTTAATGATAAAAGAGGAATTCGTATGACAATTGGAATTCAATCATTTAGATGGAAAAAGAGAAATTCTTAGCATATTGAAGTTATTGGATATTTTATTTAAATTCAAAGATAAATTTTAGATAAATTTATTTTATCTATGAGAAATATTTAAATGGTAAAAGAGGAATTCCTATGACATTTGGAGTTCAATCATTTAGATGGGAAAAGAGAAATTCCTAGCATATCGAATTAATGGATATTTTATTTTTGATGAATTTATTTTACGAGAAATATTTGATGATAAAAGAGGAATTCCCATGATATTGGAATGCAAATAATCAAATGCAAAAAGAGGAATTCCCATGATAATTGAGGTCCAAGAAATTAAATGAGAAAAAGAGAAATTTTTAGTATAACTCAATTTATGATTATTTATCAAAAGTGAAATATGGGTAGAATTGATTTTTGTAAATCCCATGAATTCTTCTATTCCAAAAGAGGAATATTGAATATAATTCATTCGAGAAATTGAGAAAGAATATGGAAATAGTCGTCGAGAAAAAGAGCCTTTATCTATGCCAAGCAATTGGCAGAAATTTAGAAAAAGTCCCATTATCGGTATCAAAGTAGTAAAAACTACTTAATAGGAATAGGATGTGAATGGATGTGATGAGATGTAAATGGGATGCGATAAGATGTGAATGGATGTGATAAGATGTAAATGGGATGCGATAAGATATGAATGGATGTGATAAGATGTAAATGGGATGCGATAGGATGTGATAAGATGTAAATGGGATGCGATAGGATGTGATAAGATGTAAATGAGATGTGATAGGATGTGAAAGGATGTGGTAAGATGAAAATAAGATACGATAAGATGTAAATGGGATGTGATAGGATGTGGTGTGATGAAAATGAATGGGGATGAGATGTGAAGTAAATGGATGTGGATGAGAATGATGAGATGAGAATGAGATGAGAGGATATGTGAAAGGGTGAGATGGGAAGTACATGGATGTGGATGTGGATGTGGATGTAGATGTGTATGTGAAAGAATGGATGTGCATGTGTATGTGAAAGAATGGATGTAGATGTGTATGTGAAAGAATGGATGTACATGTGTATGTGAAAGAATGGATGTGGACCTGTATGTGAAAGAATGGATGTGGATGTGGATGTGTATGTGAAAGAATGGATGTGGATGTGTATGTGAAAGGATGTGATGTGATATAAAGGGATGTGGATGTGTATGTGAAAGAATGGATGTGGATGTGGATGTATATGGATAGATGTGGGCAGTCGTACATGTGAACGATTGGATGGATGTGGATGAATGAGATGAGATGTGTATGAATGAGACGTGATGTGGATAGATGTGATGTGATGTAATGTGGATAGAATGTATGGGATGGGATGGTGATGAGAATGAATGTGATGAGATGGATGTAAATGGATGTGATGTAAATAAATGTGATGGACGTGAATAAATGTGATGTGATGTGGATCGAGATGTGAATGAATAAGATATGATGTCATGTGAATCAGGATGTGAATAAATGAGATGTGATGACATGTGAATCAGGATGTGAATGAATAATATGGGATGTGAATGGATGAGATGTGATGTGATGTGAATCGGGATGTGAATGAATGAGATGTCCCATACCATCAAGAGATATAACTCCAATCCAATAGCACGTAGCCGTAGTGTGACATGGTAGGTGAGTAGTTATGATCCTCTACACACAAGAGAGCATAACATAACCTAGCCTCAAGCTAACATCAAGAGACCATAGCCTAAGCCTCAAGCTAACATAACCTTGGCCTCCCAAGCCTCAATCCTCCCTTGAGTGTGCCCCATGCCCCTATTATGTAGGAGGGCCCTCAAGTGACTCTTGACTCTCCATTTCCCATGTATGACCCTTGGATACCTAACCCTAACCTTAACCCTTAAGGTTAGTCCTAACCCATGCTCCACTAGAGCTTGTTCCCATACTCCCATTGTCATGAGAATATATTTTAAGTCCTCTTTAAGAATATTATTTTCCCCTCTTGAGTAATTTGGAGACGCCTAGGTTACTCTTGCATCATGCCGGCTAGGTTAATATCGTGGGTGACACCACTATAGATATTAATACGTGCGGTATATGACGTATGCTTGGGGCCGTCTATGATTATTTCAGTTAGGTTTGTATGGCAGGGTGATTCCTGGGGTACTTACGCCTGGTAGTCATGAGTTGGTGATGGTTTGTGCTTGTTTAATATTTGTGAGATTAATTTAATTATTAATTGGGCTTATATTTTCAGGTGATGAAGATTACGAGGATTGATGAATAATGTCGAGAAGAATGTTTCTTATGCGCATCATATTTATTTTTACAAGCGTAGCTTGTAACCTTAGTAGTTGATTTTTCCATTTTGATACATTGGGAAAAATACATTTATAATGTTGAATTTATTAAAGCCTAAAGGCTTTACCCTAGCCCCAATTTTTGGGACACTCTATTTTTATTGTGGAAGAGTGTCGTGCTCTCTAAAAGCACACTTTGTATATTTTTGGGGGCTATGGCCTATTTTTGGTGGAAAGCTAATAAAAAGCACAAGGGGGGGGAAGATTGCACCCAGCATGTTTGTCTTGGAGTTAAGTATTATGTTTGCTATGCTTTTGTTCAATTTATTTGATTTTGTTGAAACCTGCAAAGCATGTGTTTTCATGGTTGAATTTATGTGTTGAATTTCTCAAGTGTTCCACAAGCTATCCCTGAAAACGGAATCGTTCTCTAGGATAGCATGTCATGAGAATATATTTTAAGTCCTCTTTAAGAATATTATTTTTTCCTCTTGAGTAATTTGGGGACGCCTAGGTTACTCTTGCGTCATGCCGGCTAGGTTAATATCGTGGGTGACACCACTATAAATATTAATATGTGCGGTATATGACGTATGCTTGGGGTCATCTATGATTATTTCAGTTAGGTTTGTATGGCAGGGTGATTCTTGGGGTACTTACGCCTGGTAGTCATGAGTTGGTGATGGTTTGTGCCTGTTTAATATTTGTGAGATTAATTTAATTATTAATTAGGCTTATATTTTCAGGTGATGAAGATTACGAGGACTGATGAATAATGTCGAGGAGAATGTTTCTTATGCGCATCATATTTATTTTTACAAGCGTAGCTTGTAACCTTAGTAGTTGATTTTTTCATTTTGATACATTGGAAAAAATACATTTATAATGTTGAATTTATTAAAGCCTAAAGGCTTTACCCTAGCCCCAATTTTTGGGACACTCTATTTTTGTTGTGGAAGAGTGTCGTGCTCTCTAAAAGCACACTTTGTATATTTTTGGGGGCTATGGCCTATTTTTGGTGGAAACCTATTAAAAAAACTCTTGTGTGGGGAAGGCCACGCACAACAGGGGGGAAGATTGCACCCAGCATGATTGTCTTGGAGTTAAGTATTATGTTTGCTATGCTTTTGTTCAATTTATTTGATTTTGTTGAAACCTGCAAAAGCATGTGTTTTCATAGTTGAATTTATGTGTTGAATTTCTCAAGTGTTCCACAAGCTATCCTAGAGAACGATTCCGTTTTCAGTGGTATCAGAGCTTGGGCTAGGAGATTTGTGGAAAGGTGGGAAAGGTCTTCATCAACACAACTCTCAAGAAAGTTGCAGGCTTTTAACCGGTGGGCAAAAGAAGGGTTTGTGGTCTTTAACCAAAAATTCAAATTCTCAAACTAGCTCTACTTCTCAAACCCGCTTACCTCTTCCCAAAACCATTCTTCTTCATCAAAAAGTGGTTTTGCTCAAAGCTTCATGAATTTCAAATCCAACCGTATAGATGGATTCCCCATAGCCAAAAATCTCATGTGATTTGCTCTCGGGGGGTACACCTCAAAATATGTAAGTCTACCACGTGCGATCATTAGGTGGGGTTTTTTAAATCCAAAATATTGGGTAAATTTACAGAAATACAATTACAAGTGGGGTATTTTAATTGTACTTTGGAAAAAAAATCGTAAGTTTATAAAGAAAAAGGGGTAGTTTTATTAGCTCAAAATTCACAGATAAGGGGATTTTTAAATACCACTTGAACGCATGTCGTAGGAGGGGCTTCCATATAGTGGACCCCCCGAGGATTTGCTCAGTTTTTGCAAAGGTTCAAAGTAGAAGCAACCTATAATGGACGGACTGCATGCTGTGTGAGTTTAAGCCATGAAAAATAAATAAAATCAAGCAAATTTGAGGCACCGATTTGCAGCCTCACGGGTGAAAAAAACGTGAGAAGAAGACCCAAAAAAATCAATTAAGAATTACTTAATCTCAATAAGCCAAATCCTCAACTTAACCCAATTCTACTTTTCCCAAGCCCAATGCATGTCACATCAACTTTTGGAGCTTTCACACTACCTATTTTCCTATTTCAAGGGGAAATTCCAAAGAATTGCAATTTTCAGATTTTTGGGTGCAGAAAATTGATTTTTCAGGGCTCAAAGAGGCTTAAAAAGGCCAAATAAATGCCAGAAAATTCTAAAATAATTTTTGAAAAAATTCTAAAAATTCTACAAATTATTACAGAGGTTTGGCAAAGTTTTTAGAATTGTTTGAGCAGTGTTCAAGGTGCAAAAAATTATTTCTTCAGCATTTCAACTAGCCCAAGTCTCTTAAATCACTCGGAATTGCTCGGGACTTGTGCGAAAGGAAGGGAATTCGACCCAACCATTGAACCAGTCTTTGTTCAGTTTCAACACAAATCGAATTACGAGAGAATTGAGATAAGTACAATCATTTGCTTTATTTACACACATAAAATAATATCAATTTTACTTATTTACATTGTTTACATGAGCACTATGGTAAATTTTCCTAATTTACCTTCAATTCAAGAGCAACTCCAATCTCTACAACAACAAATTGTAGAAGAGAGAGAGATGCGAATTGAATTGGAGCGACAGCTAACGAGTCGAAGGCATAAGCGTGACTCTCTGCCATCTTATGATGACAAAGACGACATCATCCAAAGAGTTGTCAATGCTACACTTCAAGCACAAAATTCACGAAAAGATTCTAAAATCAATCGTAAAGCTTTTTCATTTCAGAATTATGATGGCAAGAAAGATGCTCGAGTCCTTTTGGCATGGCTTAGTCAATTGGATGACTACTTTTTGGGGGAGAAATGTTTCGAGAAGGACAAGATCAAATGTGCGGCTAATCACATGGTGGATAGCGCAGCTTTATGGTGGAGCGTCATCAAGCAAGGATGTGACA
The DNA here is from genome assembly GCF_041138505.1 of Cibotium barometz. Classification (NCBI taxonomy): domain Eukaryota; kingdom Viridiplantae; phylum Streptophyta; class Polypodiopsida; order Cyatheales; family Cibotiaceae; genus Cibotium; species Cibotium barometz. The sequence goes on from NC_141050.1 coordinate 3,453,962, forward strand.
AACCGGATTCATGGAAAAGGTTTCAAAGGCTAGTGAAAAAGCATTTCTTACCTTCACAATTTAAATCTAAAGCTAGGCATACCATGCATCAACTTGAAAAAGAAAGCATGTTTCAGTATGTGGAGAAGTTTTGGAATACATTACTACAGGTACACGTTGTGGAGAAAGTCAATGAGAAGGACCAAAAGATGAAATCTACAATTAGGGCCGATGTGAATATGTTTAGACCTCATTCACTGTCTACAGCTATATCTTTGGCAACAAATTCCGAACGTAAAAATGGTTTTCGTAGAGAGGCCAAGTCATTTGAGAGTAACCACTCTAAACCTTTTTCTAAACCTTTTTATGCTTCAAGAAATTTTCATAAGCCAGGGTTTGACAAAGGCAAGGAGATGGTCAAAGGCGAATCAAATTCAAAGAAAGTCAACGGTGGCAAGCCCAAAGGTTCTCCAATCAAATGTTTTTGATGTCATAAAGAAGGACATATAGCACCAAATTGCCCAGAACGTGCAAAGAATCCGACACCTGCGGCACGAGTCAATATGTTTGAAGGGGACCACAATGAAGATGAATCGCTCAAGCAAGAGGGTACCTCTGACCCCGACTATTTAGAAGCAAAAGGTAAGTCTCAAGCTCATTCGCTACTCAAAATAAAAGGAAAAATTAATGAGCATGAAGTTATTGTTTTGCATGACGATGGTAGCACTCATGACTTTATTTCTGAAAAGGCAATTAGAGCTTTAAACATTCAACCTTCACCTACACATTATAGAGTTAAAGCTGCATTTACTAGAACCAAGTATAATTACATGCAAGAGGTGAAAGTTTTAACTTTAAGCATCAATTCCTTAACAGAAAAAAGAGGTTTCTTAGTTGCACCTTTACAAGGTGGTGTAGATGTAATATTGGGTATGCCTTGGAGACATATGTACAACCCTATTAACCCTATTATAGACTATGATACACATAGCATTTGTGTAAGGAAGGACAATGAAAATATTTTCCTCCAATGTCTAGTCAAAGGAGAGACGAGCCCTTTATTGAGTCATACTCAAGCAAAGCGAGCTCTTAGGAAAAGGGAGAAGATGGTTTGGGTTAACCAGCTTAGCGCCAAGTTTAACACATCCAAAAGTCTAAAACTTGATCCTTATATCTCCAAATTCAGGGATTGTTTTATGATTTACCTCCAGGATTACCTAAGTCTAGGCCTGAAGACCATAGTATTGACTTATTGCCAGGCAACTCTCCACCTTGTAAAGCTCCTTATAGAGTCAACAATTTAGAGCAAAAAGAAATCCAAAAATAAATTGAGGATTTGTTAGAAAGAGGCCTTATTAGACCTAGTAGTTCACCCTTTGGAGCTCCAGTCCTTCTTGTTAAGAAGAATGGAACTTTCCGAATGTGTGTTGACTACCGAGCATTGAACAAAATCACTGTCAAGAACAGATACCCTATCCCTAGGGTAGATGACTTACTTGATAAGCTTAGAGGTTCAAAGGTCTTTAGCAAGATTGACTTAAAGTCTGGTTATCATCAAGTACGCATGACTAAGTCAGACATATTCAAGACTGCATTTAGAACCCAGACTGGTCATTATGAGTTTTTGGTTATGCCATTTGGTTTGACCAATGCTCCAGCTACATTCAGTCGTATGATGAATCGCATTTTCCTAAAGTTTCAAAGCTTTGTTGTGGTGTTCTTTGATGATATTCTTGTTTTCAGCAAGAATCGTCAAAAGCATGAGCAACACTTAGAGCAAGTGTTTAACCTGTTGTTTTGAGAGAAAATGAATTGTATGTCAATCCTGAAAAGAGTTCTTTCTTTCAAAAAGAGATTGAATACTTAGGCCATATAGTGTCAGCTGAAGGAATCCGTGTGGATCCTAAGAAGATTAAGTGTATAGCCTCTTGGCCTACACCTCGAGACATTCATGACCTTAGATCTTTTCTAGGTCTATGTAGTTACTATAGGAAGTTTGTCAAGCAATTAAAAGCTACAAAGGCAAAGCTTTGGGATTGCTTATGCCTTTACCCATTCCAGACCGACCATGGGAACAAGTGTCTATGGACTTCATTACAGGCTTTCCTACTTCTTCCAGTCATCATGACATGATTTGGACAATAGTGGACAGGTTTAGTAAGCAAGCCTATTTCATTCCATGTAAAAAGACACTGAATTCTCAGCAACCTGCGACCATATTTGTCAAGCAAATCTTTGTTCATCATGGTCTACCCAAAGTGATAGTTTCTGATAGAGATTCCACATTTTGTAGTCACTTTTGGATTGCTCTTTTCTCAAACTTAGGCACTAAGTTAGATTTTTCTACGGCTTTTCATCCTGAATCAAATGGACAGACCGAAGTCACGAATAGCACTATCTTGGATATGCTTAGAGCCTATGTTTCCCAGCAACCTAGTTCATGGGATAAGTACATACATCTACTCCAATTTGCTTATAATAATACTCCTCATTCTGCTACTGATCGAGCACCATTTGAGATTATCTATGGTAGAGCTTTGCCTATTCCGGCTACTAGACTCTCCCATAAGATTGAAGCTGCTAACCAATATACTCAAGACTTTGATCACATTTTATCTGAAGTGCGTGATTGTATTGCAAGAGCTCAAGAGAAGTATACATTTCAAGCAAATAGGAAGCGTAAAGATTTTTCTTTCCAAGAAGGTGATTATGTACTTTTGAGAATTGAGAAGAGACGATTGAAGAGTGTGGAAAAATTCCCTGCAGTTAAACTTGCACCTAGATACTATGGACCATTTAAAATTATTGAAAAGATTAACGATGTGGCCTATGGACTAGAGTTGCAATCTAATTGGAATATCCACAACTCTTTCCATATTCATCTCTTGAAACCCTTTCGAGGAACACTTCCTTCTCACCCAATTTATGAGGAACCACCTCTTGTTGAAGGAGAGGAAGAAGTCTTAGTTCCTGATGCTATTATTGATCAAGAGACGACAACAACAAGAACTGGGAACCAATACATCAAATATCTTTTGACATTCAAAAACCATCCTCAAGAAGATGCAAAATGGATACCCGAGAAATTTTTTCGAGCTTATCCTGAGATCCTTCGTTCTTTTCAAACCCACCAAACCTGCAATTGAGGGCAATTGCAAACTCAAGCAAGAGGGATGTCATGAGAATATATTTTAAGTCCTCTTTAAGTATATTATTTTTTCCTCTTGAGTAATTTGGGGACGCCTAGGTTACTCTTGCGTCATGTCGACTAGGTTAATATCGTGGGTGACACCACTATAAATATTAATACGTGAGGTATATAACGTATGCTTGGGGTTGTCTATGATTATTTCAGTTAGGTTTGTATGGCAGGGTGATTCCTGGGGTACTTATGCCTGGTAGTCATGAGTTGGTGATGGTTTGTGCCTGTTTAATATTTGTGAGATTAATTTAATTATTAATTGGGCTTATATTTTCAGGTGATGAAGATTACGAGGATTGATGAATAATGTCGAGGAGAATGTTTCTTATGCGCATCATATTTATTTTTACAAGCGTAGCTTGTAACCTTAGTAGTTGATTTTTTCATTTTGATACATTGGAAAAAATACATTTATAATGTTGAATTTATTAAAGCCTAAAGGCTTTACCCTAGCCCCAATTTTTGGGACACTCTATTTTTGTTGTGGAAGAGTGTCATGCTCTCTAAAAGCACACTTTATATATTTTTGGGAGCTATGGCCTATTTTTGGTGGAAAGCTAATAAAAATACTCTTGTGTGGGGAAGGCCACGCACAAGAGGGGGGAAGATTGCACCTAGCATGTTTGTCTTGGAGTTAAGTATTATGTTTGCTATGCTTTTGTTCAATTTATTTGATTTTGTTGAAACTTGCAAAGCATGTGTTTTCATGGTTGAATTTATGTGTTGAATTTCTCAAGTGTTCCACAAGCTATCCTAGAGAACGATTCCGTTTTCACCCATGCTCACAAGCCTAATGTGGGTTAGCCTCCTAGTATATGCACACATAATGTGCATATAACATACTTCCCCTCTCTCAAAACATTGCACTCTTGCAATGAAAAGAAGGAGAACTGCACTGAACAATCTCAACCGGCTCCCAAGTCGAATCCTCTATTTCCCTATCTTTCCACCTAATTTCAACCTCATGGATTAGTCAACTATAAAGTTTCCTTTTTTTTAATTCAAGTACCTTATCAGGTTCATGTGGAACATAGGATAATTCTTCAACTTCAACGAGTTCTTGAGGAGTAACTGTGTTATCCTCACCTCCAAGATTTCCTTTCAATCTATTGATATGAAAGACTGGATGAACTCTAACAATTGGAGGTAGTTTTAGTTCATACGCAACTGTGCCAATCCGATGTATAAATCAAAATAGACCACAATATCTAGGAGATAAATTCGAGCATGTTCCTTTTGACAAAGTTTAAAAATCTTTAGGAACTTGTAAATAAACCAACGCTCCTGGTTCAAAAGACCAAATTGAGCGTCCTCTATCAGCATAGAACCGTGCCCTATCCTGAGCACTCCTGATGATAAAATCCTGAGCTTCGGTCAGCATTTCTTGCATATCATGCAAGAAATCCCTCGATGCATCAAGCTCGATGTCCTTAAGACCGACATCAATAGGTGCCCTGGGTTGATACCCATACATAAGCATGAACGGACTAAAACTAATAGTTGTATGTTTAAAAATATTATAGGCAAATTCTATCATTGGAAGATATTTTTCCCAATTTGATGCCTTTCCAGAGACATATGCACGAAGAATATCCTCTACAATCTGATTCATATGCTCTGTTTGCCCACCATCAGACTACGGATGATCATAGGAATTCATACTCAAAGTAATTTTCCTTGTTGTAAACCATTCGGAATAAAGTAGGAAAACATGGCATTCAGCCGGAACCAAGGATTCATCTGCACCCCGACGTACCCACATTTGCACATGGAATTATCGGTGTCCCGAGTTACCCATATCAACATAGAGAGTCATCAATGTCTCGATGAGTCACGTATGTACATCCGTAAACCATCAGGATGTAAACCATCAAGTTGATTGTATAAATCACCTAAAGCACGGAACTAGAGAAAGAAATGCCAACAAAGGAAAAATCTAAATTTTCTTAATCCGAACACAACAAGATAAACTCGTTGAACTCTAAAGAAAGAGATTTCAACAAGTGAATATGCCGACGAGATTACCCTCATCAAAACATGCAAGCTACAGATAAAAGAAGTTTATCTAGAGAATGCCTACACAACAACTTTAAATGAATTCTTAAAATGAGATTGTCTTTGAATGTTGAGGTCAACATGCCATTTGATGTTAGCAAAGCAACAATCTTGAGCCCAAATTATCCCATAAGATAATATATGTGAAGGATCGCTAGCGTCCCATACCACCATGATACCACCCATACATACCTTAACAATTTGAAACTCCCTAGTATGCCGTCTAGGAAATATGAATAAAATCCTATATAAAAGGAATAAGATGGCCTTATCCTAGACTTTCACATACTAAAACCTGTCTCTATATACCTGAGACTACATCAAGGAATAACTCTTTCCAAGTACATCATTAAAAAAGAAATTGAATTATTGGCGCCTTTCTAATGATAACTACCCAATAAGTAATAAAGTTAGGGTAGAAAAATAACAATTCACCTAGATATATAAGCAACTAGGTATCTAAGTTGGAATATGTACAAAAGTACAAGGAACATAGTCCAAAATTATGTGCAAAAAACGAAGGCCAACTCATCATTGAAAAAAATAATGAACATGTCCAAAAAGAATGGCTAAAAAATGGTAAAAAATCATGAAAACATCGCTTTAGAATTAATCCAAACAAAAATCACTACTAATACGAGATATAATCGTATTAATAATATGCAAATAACCTGCATTTATCTAATGTCAGCACGTGAACACGTACTTTAACACTAAATAACCCTCGAAAATATTAAATTCTTGAGAAAAAAATTATCATGATTTTTTTCTAATTTTTTTTAATTTTATAGGGCCTCAAAATATGATAATTTTGAATTCCACTAAACCTATCTTATGGCATTCCAAACCTATATTTTTTTTAAAAAAATTAGCAAATAATTTTACCAAAATACCATTAATATTTTAAAAATACCAATTTTTAGGATTTCTAAAAATAATTTCTAGAATATTCCTAATTTTTCTTGAGAATCCCATCGTTCACGAAATTTTTGATTCCGCCCGAAAAAGCTCGAAACTCCTAGCCAGAATGTCAAATGCTCCTAGATCAAATGAATAGACACCCATGTCGATGACGTAACTGATTATAACTATGCCTGGGTCAAATGGATAGCCAAAGTAGAGACCATCTAACCATGGAACAAATGTGTGACCACCTAGATCAAGAAGGAAGTATACAAGATCTTTGTCCAAAGTGAAATGACCACTAGAAATATCATCAAATCCATGGCCCAAGTAACTCCTCAGGTAGAAATCTGGATGTGATGCATGTAAATCCACATAATACGCCATATAATCAGATACCATGCATCCTAAATGACATATACTTTATCCAAAAGTAAATGTCCTCGCTCCAAAGAAAACAGGATCGTGTCGACATCCGTAGAAGCCAAAAGAACATATCTCAAGGTCGGCATCATGTGAGGATAAGAGTGAACCAATGCTGTCATCCCATGTAATATCACTAAAAATGCCAAAGACATAATCCACTACATCAATAGGTATATGGGCATGGGACAAACCATGCACTACCTCCTCATGTGCAAAACCCTCTATGTGTGTATAATGATCTTAGATAATAATATAACCATCAGCATCATCATAATCATCATTGAAAAATGAAGATGTATCCTCACATGAAAGATAAATGGTATCATCTCCTAAATCATCATCTATGGCATCCCCAAGGCCTCCAAGGTCATCCTCCTAAACATGGTCTATCTACATCAATGATGCCCCTATGTGACCTATACCCCATGATAAATCTATCTCCAATAATATAGGATCTAAGGAGATGTCTAAATCAAATGCAAATCTCTCAAGATCTATGCCACATGATCTACTATGGATATGATCATCATCCATCAAATCACTGACCATGTCATCCTCACAATCTCAAAAATCATCATCATGATCATGGTCTGTATCCATCAATGGAATCCATATATAACCTATATCCAAAGATAGGTTAATCTCTCTAATCACTGGATCTAGGAAAATACCCAAATAAAATGCAAAGATCTCTAGATCCATATGCATAATCCTCTCTCTCCTACGAAGCCTCACCTCAACAAAATCATCGCTATGCTCATGTGTAACTGTCCAAGTACATGCACTAAACCCAAGTAAATGCTACCAGGTATACTATGAGAGCTATGAGAACTAGGAGTAGAGATAGAATCATAGATATCACCCTGAAAAGAAGATCTAAAAGAGTACCCTGACTCATCTAGCACTATGCTCATCAACATGTGAAGTATCATCATCCCAAATCTCAAGCACTGCAATGGATGCATCACTAGTCAAAAGCTGATCCCCATGAAAGTCTAATGTATCATTATCTCCTAATGCATCACTATGATCTAATGGAAGGTAGGTAGACATAGGCATATCATCAATCACAATGCTCGGAATGTTCGCTGCCATCCCTCCCATCAAGATCATGCCCACATGATTTAACTCACACACCACTCTCACTCTCACTATCACTATCACATACATCATCATCATCATGTGCATATGTGTCAGTGGCAACATGTGCACGTGTATCACTATCATCATGTGTATGTGTGTGCGATACATCACTATCATCATGTGTATGTGTGTACGATACATCAATATCATCATGTGTATATGTGCATGATACATCATCATGGGTATGTGGGTGTGATATATCAATGTCATCACATGTGTGTGTATGATCATCCTCACTATCCACATCATCATCCACCACTGAATACATGTCATGATGATACCCATCCTCGAGTATATAGTCATCTTTGGTCACGAGTGTAGGGCACTCGATGAAGCCCCCACATACATCATCCCATGCAAGTAATGCCGAACCATCCATGTAAAGATAACCACATAGATCCTCAACAAAATCACCATGTGTAGAATGCTGGACCATCTACTAGCACAGGGCATCCTTCTCATCAAATAAGTGTCTAAACTGGTTAGGCAACAACATCTCAAGCTTAAACATCCATATGCGACATGAATATGATGTGTCATCATAGCATGATGTCAGTGAAGAAGGATCTAAAGGTCGAAGCTGCGATGTGCCAAATGTATGTATGAACTTGGCAAATGATATGCATCTCCACACCTAAAATGGTAAATCAAGATGATAGGCATGGAGCCAGAGTGATAGGATATGAGCGGATACCATCACGATCATTCAACACCATCTAAATGGAATCATAGTGATGTCACACGATCAGCATCTCCACACCTAAAATGGTAAATCAAGATGATGGGCATGGAGCCAGAGTGATAGGATACGAGCGGATACCACACGATCAGCATCTAAATGGAATCGTAGTGATGTCACACGATCAGCATCTAAATGGAATCGTAGTGATGTCAACGAGCATGGTGATCGTGGGCAGGGTAGAGGTAGTAATGGATTCCCATGTCATCCCCAATGCCCAAGAGTTATGAAACACCCATAGCTATGTGTGAACACCAACTAACACACTCAAGGCATGTGAACAAGGGCTACAATGCACAATAAACTCACACCATGTGTGAATACACCGAAACTAAGTGCCAATGTGAATGAAAAGAACACTATGCACCCAAACGTGCGAATAGAACCCACAATGTGCTAATGTGCATAAGCACACTCCATTTCAAAAACATGTGAACAATAGCTCGAAGTGTGTGAACGCTCTCCACAACTTACAAGATTCAACTCACATGTGAAAGAAGTCCAAAATGTGTGAATGAGACCCCCAATATCAAATATGCGTGAACAAATCCAAAGAAACTCACAACGATGCACTCACACATGAGAGAACCCTGATAGTCCACACAAAACATATGAAAAGCTCAAAAATGTGTGTGAGTTTCCCCTCAAACACATATAGCAAGTGAAAATGTGTGGAAGAATGTATGTACAAGGAAGGCCAAAAAAAACTACTACTAAAAGAATAAGTGTGAAAAGGAAGAAATGTGAAGGGTTGAAAACCCTAAGGCAAATGGGTAAAGACCTTGCACGTTCTTTTTTTAAACAGTCCACAACTTCTTCTCCTTCTCACGCTTATGGCGGCCTACAATCTTCACATCTTTTTTAACTGTCTAGTGCTAAGAGCTGCAAGATCTCTATGATGCTTAAAGCGCTGCTCTTATTAGGAGGGCTGCTTGCAGCTTTTTAGCTTGTGATGCTGAGTCTTAAAATGTTGATACCACGGCCTGCCTGCACTGAGCCTTCAATAAGCAAAGGCGATGATGTGCTTGTTATTTAATTTATTTTTTTTGTTTTTTTTTTAATGAACTCCACCATTGATCTACACTCGAAAAAAAACAAGATCTCGTTAAGATGATTGTCTCTGTGCTGAGCCACTACTCTGAACCCACACCTGTGGTGATGACGATGGGCTGTGCACTACCCGAGATCTATTACTGAGATGTAGTGCTTTCACTGTTGGTGGTGTTGGGCACCCCCCTTGTTTACACGTGGCAGAGTATTGCTTCACCTTGTTGGTGCATGCATACATCATTTTAAACCTTGCATACAACATCTTTCTGCAAATTTGTCAACCTCAAGCCATCGATGCCTTGCTTGCATCAATATTCACTTGCATACATCAAAATTTACATCAAACTGTCTAATCTATCAAGTATCTTGCTATCTTGCAAGATTTGCACCTTCTTACACTCCAACATACCAACATTCACTTCATTTCACTTCTGTCTTCATTTCTTGTGTATTTATATATAAATAAAACTTGAAAGTAAAACTTTCTTGCACAAAATATACAGATCTTATATAATTTCTATAAAATCAACTTTAGGGTAAGATTAGGGTTTAAAGTAATTCACTAGCACTATTTCTTACACTAAATTTAAAGAAATTTAAATTTTTACACTTTTCTTAAAAATCTATATCAAGCTTTTGCATACTTTCTTGAAATTGCATTGAATTTCTTAACTTTCTTGAAAATCTATACCAATTGTACATAAACTCTTGAAATTTGTAGCAATTTTGCACAACTCTACACTTTAATCTTGATTCTCTGCACAACAATCTTCTTCTTGTAATCTTTCTCCAAGAATTCTAAGATTTGGTAACCTAGGGTTTGATCTTGAAGAAATAAAAGCTTAAAGGATTGATATTTGAAGTTGTAGGCTTTCTAAGCAAGGTAATGTAAGAAAATCTCTCAATATTAGTTACTAAAACTTATGCGAATTTTAATTTCGAAAATCAAAAAATTTTAAGAAAATCAAGATCAAGAAGTTCAAGAAATCAAATAGCAAAGTGGATAAGGGTTTTAAAAACAGTGATTTATACAAATGTAAAAATGATTAACATAAATTTTATTGTTAATCTTGTTAATATAAAAAATTAGTAAATCTAAAAATTATGTAAAAATTAATTTAAAAAATGATTAATACTAATCATGATCAAGATAATGTATTCTAAAAAATTAGATTAATAGTAATGCAAAAATGATTGTCAAGATCAAGAAAATGTATTTTGAAAATTAGATTAAGTATAATTTAAAAATAATTATCACTAATCATCCTCTAAGCTAGGATCTAATCTAAGAGCTCTTATATCAATTGAAATGAAGTGATCATAAAGCTCAGATTAGGGATAAATTATCATGGATTAATATAAGATTAATTATAATCTTATACAATGGCCATGATTCCTAAGTGAGTTAACCTCCCAGAGGATGGCTATCAAGCTTGCCAATGAGCCCTAGATTATGAAAGGCCATCTCCAAGAAAGGAGCCAAGATGTTAAAAGGTTTCAAAAGGTAGAAAGGTGAAAAGTTCAAAGGTACAATGATAGTCTATGAGTCCTCTTTTATACTTGAGCCCATGATCAAGGTTCTATACCTAAACTAAAGGTGTTGCTTCATTACAATAAGTGACCCGAGATGCCCAAAACATGGTTACAAGGATTTTCTCTATAGTTTGGCCAACTGACCAAGATCCTCTTGTCTATCCTTCAAAGCTCAATACTTGGGACCATCTTTTGGGCTTTTCCCTCATCAAATGATGGGATTTATAATATAGTATAGGTGTCCATCACATAAGTGTGCGGACATAGTTGTCGTAGGAATGTGTTAACCAATATGTGGTTAGCATACTTCCCTTCTTAAACTCGATCACGTCCTCGTGATTGGTGAGAGGTTGTCGAGGCATGCTAGGAAGTGTCGCACTTGATTGGTTCTCCTGTCTCTCCGAAAATGAGAGGGGGTAGGGGAGTTAGTAAGATGGAAAGAAGTTAGTGGAGTACTGGCAATTAAGTATATAGCTAGTCTTATGGGCTCTTATGAATTTGCATTCTTGTATGTCCCAGGAGTACTTGTTATTTTATTTTTGGTGTTTTTTCTTTTTTTATCCCCTTTGGCAGGACATTCTCTTTAGAAGAGTTGGAGTACTTGAATGAGTAGACTAGCATGGAATACTTAATTACCAGTATCCAAGTGGTAGGTGCTATTATTTAAGGGGGTTAGAAAAACAATGGTGTTAGTAAGCAAGTGGCAAGGGGGGAATTCTAGAGGGACAAGGAGGCACTACACATGGAAGCCGCTTGCACTCCGAGATGCTATATATCAATGGCGATGTTCATGAATCTCTAGCATCTTTGTCAAGACATCAAAATGGGTATCTTGGCTCTCGTGGATGTTGAGTTATCAGGTTACGGTGTTCTCTCTTTTTCTGTTTTTGCTTTGTCTTCTTCTATCATTGTAGCTCATGGAACTGGGATCCCGTGTTGATAGGAGTGGTAGTCGATGGAAAGGATCCAGAGATAATGAGACAAAGAAGAAGCTATGGGTAGGATGGATTAGGCGTGAAGCATAGTTATTCAGGTGAAGCGGGGGTGATTAAGAAAATCCAAGTGATGGGTTGTGCCATTGACCAGGCTTGCGCCCACCATGGTCCCCCCCATCTCGAGATATACCTGGATGGTTGCCGATGATGAAGCTTTGTGCAGTTTGTGCACAAAGGATAGAGCCCTATGAGAATTGTGCAGTTTGTGCACATAGGATAGAGCCCTATGAGAATTGCAAGTGTTGTGCATGGGCGAGGGCAAAAGGTGTGCTCGTGATTCTAATCACCTAGATAGTCCCAATCACCTAGAGACTCTCTTTTTTTGGGTCCTCATGTGGTTGAGGATTTACATGGGTTTATTGGTCAGCACCCCTAAATAGGATTTTGTATCGTTTAGCCCAGGTGGCTATATTTGTGAGCTTATCTTTGAGTTTATCTTTGAGTGGTTAGATAAGCTCTACTATTTGTAGCATTGCCCCTTATTTTGGTGACGAAGTCAAGCGATGGGTATGAGGCTCCGTGGGTTGAAAGGGTTGGGCGAATTAAGCTTGTAAGTGCCCATGGGTGGTGTGTGGGCCAGCCCGTAGGATTGAGTGGAGGAAGAGGGGACTTTTGGTTTGCGAAATTATCGTCAATTGGACTTGGTTGTTGTGGTTTGGGTGAATTGCTGAGGGTTTTGCTGTGGGAGAAAAATGATGGAGTTGCCATCATTGAAGCCTTGGGTGACTAAGAGACGTTTGGGCACTCAAGGTTGCCGAGGGTGACAAAGACCCATGGTTGTCATGGCTTGTTGGGTTTTTGTCGACGAGGCTTGGAGCGAGGAGTAGGTTGTTGACGCTGAGGATAGGCTTTTGATCGTGGCTTTGGGAGCCATAGGTGGGTGTTGCCTTCATGGAAGCCTCGAGCTTTGAGCACGTTGGGGTTGTTGAACTGGCAACAACTATGGGGCCTTTTGTCATAGCTTCCCGGAGAGTTGTTGTGGTGGATGAGCATAGGCAGTGTTTTTGGGTAGCTAAAGATGAGTGTTGCCTTTGTAGTAGCCTTGTGCTTATAATAGGCGATCGAGGACTAGCCAACATTGAAGCTTTGACTTGGAGTTGGGGTTTTTTTGGCTTAGTTGGCTTCTTGTGCTTGGGTTTGAGATAAGACATAAATTTTGGTGCAATTTTTGCAGCTTCCTCTCATAGTACTCACCACCACTAATTTCTACTTCACTCACCATATCCATATCTTTTGATGGCTCTTCAACAATCAATACTTGGTTGATTTTAGCCTATGGTGGTAGAACAGGTGGCAGTAGAGGTGAAGTGTCCTGTACCCGAAACATCCCCTTAGTTAAATAGGAAGGGTTTGGCTGTCCTGAGCTGTAGTGATCTGTACAGGTGGTGCTGGTAAGACTAATGGAGCTCTAGGTGCCGGCAACTCTACTACTATTTAGAACCTTGGATATCTGCGCACGTAGGTGTCATGATTCCCTAATTTTACACAGTGTGCATAATATAATAATGGCCTTGCTGCACTTAACTGAGGGCATTTAGTGGTAGTGTGATTCAATCTACACATAGAGCACCACACCAAGTCTCTAGGGTAAAGATGAGTATGCCCATGCCCAGATGTATCTCTTCCATCCTTCACCTTCAATTTTTCCAGTATTGCATTACTGGGCTCATCCCACAGTCATGTTCCCAACTTGCTTACTTCGAGTTCCAATCTCTAGTGACTCGAAACTCATGAAGTCGTTGCTGCCAAAGATATTTTGACATCTTCTGGTTGTGGGGCAATTCTAGCATATTGTCTTAATATTCAATTGCCAACTTACAATAGGCATCCAGAGTAGCCGGTCAGGCTAATAACATATAATCATGCATCTTGTGGTCTCGGACTCCTCTTCGGAAGTAAGGCAATAACTGATCATCCAGTTAATCTTTCCCTTAGTTTGCATCTTGAATTCAAGTGCTTTAGCCGAGATACATAGTCTCACATCGAGTCCATTTCTTTTTGTTTGATGTTGTGCAGTTGTGCCATAGGACTCCATCGGCGCCACTTCTAGGTGGTGAAGCTTGGCAGAAACACATTCTTGAGCCACGTGAAATTAATCTTATCTTCGGGTTTGAGGGTTCGGAACCATTGATGCGCTTTTCCTTCTAGGGTTAGTGAGAAAGCATGAATCATGGTTACATCACTCACTGGCTCGCAGGTTTCGCATGTGGACTCAAAGATCTCCTAAATATTGAATCGGATCCCCATCCCTAGAGAATTTTTGGATGATCTTTGAAATGATGTGTGGCTTCATTTGGGAGGGTCGGGATCCTAGAGCAGTGCCTAGTTCCTTGACCATTCCTCGGCCCATTTCTACAGGTATATTCAACAAATCTGTCCTTATGGCCGCATTAAGATCTATGGTTGGATCCACCCTTGGTCTTTGAGGAACTACTCCCCCCTACCTAGACCTCGTCCTCTTCCGACGTTGGCTCTTCTAGGCATTCCTGGTCCATAGGATGGTCCGGCCACTTCATTCTAAAATGGCTCATCACATTAGTGACCTCCGTACGTCTTTTAGAATTAAGAGCTCCATGTCTTGTAAGAATGTGGGATGATTAATCATCTGCTCGATGCCTTCTTGGTGTACAAGCAGTCTTCCACTTCACCCACTTCTCTTGTTGGTAGATTATCCCCTTCATCTAGGGTCTTCCTCCGCTCTTGGCTCTTCATTAATGGATTGTAAGTTTGGAATTTCTCCCTCACTCCTACCCATGACTATTTCCAGCTCTTTACCATGTGATTGAAGTAAGTTCACACTTCCCATCTCCTTTTGTTCGGCTCTAGCCCTTCAAGCATCAAGCTCTTGTTTCCTTAAGCTCAATCCTGTCGTTCTACTTCAATCCTTTTCAGATCTAATTCTACTTCCTCTGAGGTTGGGAAGAATACTTGACTTGTCCTCGCTGTGCTTTCCATGTCTCCTCTCATTCGAGGAGTGCCAGTGTTTGACAGCCTCGAATTTGAAGGTTAGATAGGCAATTGTTGCCTTGGACCAAGTCCAGTGCTGGTTGACTAACCCGTGCCCGTAGATTGCACCTCTTCATCGTTGTTGGTTTCGAGACCGAAAAATCCCCGGGCTATATCAATGATACCGCTAGGTTTTATAGGGGAGGGTGGTTTCTCCTCTTCCCCAAACCTAGAGTATCGCAGCCCTTCTTCCATGGATTCTCACTACTAGTCTTGATGGTGAATAGATTTCTTAAGACACTCAATTGAGTGTTTACTGAGTAGCCTGAACCCACACTCTTTTGATAAGAAGATCTTGGGTGATTTGATGCTCTATCGTCAGGAGTGAGGTCGTCTCCGGTGAGCTTTCTAGACCTCAAGTGCATGTGAATATGATTTGATAAGCTATTTTGCTACCCCAATTAAATTCTAGTAAGATATTATCAACTTGTTTTCTGAGGCCATGAGATTGCAGAGAACAGTTTACAGTGTAAAATCTCAGAAAATTGTTCACGTCGTGAACAATTTTCTGCACTTTCACGTGTTCAAAATTTTTGCTTGAGACTCAGAAACCCATGTTACCATGTTATAATTTTTACTAGTCTCAAGAATTTCCTTAACCTTAATTTGACAATACCAGGTTCGTGAGTTAGATTTTGTTAAGGCGTGAAACTACATAAATAGTTCACGCCGTGAAATGTAATCGGTTCACATTGTGAAGGGCAATCGGTTCATGCCATGAAATGCAATCAGTTCACATCGTGAAAGGCTCTGAATCAGTTCGTCGTGAAACGTTTTCTGCTAGTTCACGGTTCTTAATTTTTTCAGACCTGTGGTGTCCGAGGTGTCAAGATAAGACTACATATTCTTCGCAAGGTAATCCCGTGAATTGCGGCGATGATATCAAGATCATTTCACGCTGTGAGATTGCAAAGAGTAGTTCACGTCATGAACTGGTCTCCTGCATTTTCACATGGAAAATTCCCGTGTCGACTGAGATGAGTTTGGGTACAAAATACCTGTCCAGATGCTTTCCAAATGATTGTGCCATGCAGAAAGAATGCAATACAAGTTTAAGACACAATCAATGGATCCTTATTTTTATGATTTTTATAATTTTTTACAAGGAAAGAAAAACAAAATATCACCCTACTCGTTCACGTTAACGATTCTAGTGATACAAACATCAAAATTGACTAGAAAAAACAGTGGAGCTTTCTTCCAAAGCCACTCCACTACACAACCACACCACAGAAACAACCAATTTCTCACAACTTTTCACTTCCACTCAAATCTTATTCATTTATTCCATACACAATATGCTACCAAAATGCAAAGGCAATGATGAAACTTATGTAATGGGAGCTGAAACTCAAAGAGGATGGAAGAAACAAAGGTGTTTCCCCAGTAGAGCAGTGTCAAAAATGTTATGGGCTACTACACCTCCAAGAGCGAACTCAATGCATTCACCTTTAGAAAGAGAAATAGAACACAACTATCATAGGACACTTACCAATGCTTCGAATTTGTGTCCCTTGAGGTCTCCAAGCTCACTTGAGAAGCTCCAATCCTCCAAGCTCCACCTCCACACTGTCACCATAGAGGTGCTCACACTACCACACAAGGTAATTACTCTCTCTCACTCCTCAATACAAGCATACAACATATAAGTATAGAGAAGGCACAAGTGCTATAATGCTCTCTCTCAAGACAAGTGCTATAATGCTCTCTCTCAAGACAAAAGCAAGAACTCTCATAGCACAAAGGGGCATTGTGTCCATTCATTATGTGAAAGTGCCTTATATACAATTGGTCCCTATTCACACTTGGGTGGCCAAAACTTACTTAACTAAGGCCTTGGGTGGCCAATATCTCATAATGTACAACTTTTATAGTGCCTTTGCATGACACTTATTAATGTCCTCAAATGACAGAGCATATTTATTAATCCAAAATGGGATTAACAGTAGTTAGCCTTTCCCTCACTTCACATCTTGAGTTCAAGTGTCGAGAAACATAATCTTGCATGGACTCATTGTCTTTTTGCTTGATGTTGTGGAGTTGTGCCACATGACTCCACTTATCACCACTTCGAGCAAATATCGTTATGAACACATTCTTAAGCCGAGTGAAATTGACTTTATCCTTAGGCTTTATGGTTTAATACCATTGGTGGGCTTTCCCTACTAGGGTCAGAGAAAAAGCATGTATCATGGTTACATCACTCATTGGCCCACATGTTTCATAGGTTGACTCAAAAACCTCTATGTGTTCAATAGAGTCCCCATCTCCTAAAAACTTTTGCACCAGCTTTGAAATTATGTGTGGCTTCATCTGAGATGGTCTAGATTCAAGGGTAGTGCCTAGTTCCCTAACCATGCCTCTGCCCACTTCTAAAGCCATATTTAACAAATCCGCCTTGTGACGCATTTAGTTCTATGTTAGGATCCACAATTGGCCTTCGAGGAGCTTCCCCCCTACCTAGACCTCATTCTCTTCCCACATTGGCTCTTCTATTCAATTCGGGTCTACGGCTAGGTCCAGGTAATTCCTCATTACTTGGCTTATTGTTAGTGGCCTCAGCCCGCCTTTGTTGGATTAAAAGTTCCATGCTCTGCAAGAAGGTGGGATCATTGATCATTTCTTGTATATCCTCTCTTGTGTAGAGTCAATCCTCTCCTCCTACAGATGCCCTAGGTATTTTCCACCTCTTCTTGTGTTTCAAGGCTTTTATATCAACCTTTGGTTCCTCATTGATGGGTTCTAGGGCTAGTATTCCCCCTTCTACCATTCCCATCCACAAGTTATCAGTGGCATTTCTCGATGTTTCTATCTCCTTGCCACGTGGTCAAAATAGATTCAAATTATCCATTTCCCTCTGTTCTACCGTTGTTCTTTGCGTGTCGAGATCTTTGCCTTTTTAAGCTTAATAGCCACAATTGTCGCTCTGCTTTAGCCACCTTCAAGTCCACTTCCTCAGATGTGGCAAAGAAGATTCAATGTGTTTTGGCAGCATTTTCCTTATCCCTTCTAACCCTAGGGGTCATCGCACTAATCCTCATGAGCTATGTTAGCATTCCTGGGCTAAAAGGTTGGTTTGGTAATTCCGGTCTTAGACTGTGTCCTACGCTTGTTGATGGGCCCGTCCGTGCCCATAGATTACGCTTCATCTTCCATGCCGTGCTAGAGACCAAAAACTCCCATGGCCATATCAAAGATTCTGCTGGACTTTGTAGGAGAAGGTGGTTTTTCTTCCTCTCCAAAGCCAGAGAATCTTAGCCCTTATTCTATGGATTCCTTACTACTTGTTTCTATGGTGGTCAGATTTCTCCAAGCTACAACACTCAATTGAGTGCTTGTCAAGCGACCTAAACCGACACTTCTTTGGTAGAAAGAACCTGAGTGATTTGATGCACTATCGTGGTCGCCAATGAGTTCCTTGACCTCAAGTGCATGAGAATGTGTTTCAACAGGCTAAATCACTACTCTAACCACTATGATTAGTTTTCTGTCGAGTGGACTCTTTTTGTCATGAAACAATAGATTTCCTTGAAACAACAGATTGTATCTCACGTCGTGAACTATGTTTCATGCATTGGACCACTCATGTTTCACACTTTGAAATTTTAGCCTGGGAATTACAGTAATTCGAGTCCGGTGACTCCTATGGTGTACTTACGAACTTATCTTACTGCCACTCTGACAAGCCTTAATCCGTGAACTAGCAGTTCGTGAGAGGTTAACCCGTGAACTGTAATCCATGAACCAGTAAGTTTTCATGAAATAGCAAAGTGTAGTTCATGTCGTGAACTAGATGATGCTTCACATCGTGAACTAGAATATATTTCACATCATGAACTGTTTTATTGTACTTTCACGAGATAATTTTTTGGCTTTTCTTTATGTCGGACATGTCAGGATAAGGCACCCTAACTTTAGTAATGCAATCCCAACATTTTTGCTATTGATTACAGAGAGTGTTTCATATCGTGAAGTTGCAAACCACGGTTCACGTCGTGAAATGTTTCCTGCTCGTTCATGTGTTAACAGTCATGTCAACAAAATGATGGTTTTAGTGCGATTTTCCTATTCAATCAAAAGTTCCAGAAAGGTTGTGCTGCTAAGCATTTAGAGTGTGATGCATGTCCCAACACAACCAATGGCTCTTTAGTTTTGTAGTTTTCATGATTTTTAGAAAAAACAGTACAAGGCATGTCGTCGACTGCTAGCTCACAGCAAAATTGAAAGTAAAAACGAGTGTAGCTTTTCTCTAGGTACTACCAAATACTTACCCACACTTCCAAACACACGATTTTCTACAACCACTCTAATTCCTTCTCTTCCACACAAACCTTATCTACAAGTTTTATCAAAATGCAAAGGCAATAATGAATCTTGCATAATGGGAGCTGGAGCTCCAAGAGGATGGAAGAAACAATGGTGTTTCCCGGCGGCAACAGCGCTAAAAATGTTATGGGCTACCGCATCTCCCAAGAGAGAACTCTATCCATTCACAATCAAAAGTAGCAATACACAACAACTATCATTGGGTACTTACCAATGCTTTGATCTCACGTCCCTTGAGGTTCTCTAAGCTCACTTTGGGAAGCTCCACTTCTCTAATCTCCACCTACACGCTATCACCATGGAGTCGCTCACACCACAATGCAAGGCAATCTTCCTGTCACTTTCCAATGCACATGCGTAGAAGAGGAACATGCACTAGAGTACACACACTCTCTCTCACACACACACACAAGACAAAGCAAGAGCTCTCATAGCACAAAGGGGGATTGTCACACCACAATGCAAGGCAATCTTCCTCTCACTTTCCAATGCACATGCGTAGAAGAGGAACATGCACTAGAGTACACACACTCTCTCTCACACACACACACAAGACAAAGCAAGAGCTCTCATAGCACAAAGGGGGATTGTGTTCTTTCATTTTATTAGAAATTGTCCTAGGAATGAGTGGCAATTGTTGCACTATTAGCTTTTAAACCAAGAAATATGTAATTGACACTGAATAGTGCTACCATAACTCTCAAGGTTATGACTAAGCCTTAAAGCCCACACACAAGCACATATTAGGGTTAGGAGCATCACCACCGATAAGGAGAGCTCCTGTGAAATAGGGCAAGTGTGTATAACAGTAACAACTATAAGGAAGCCACACATCAGTTCAATGTAGGGGGGTTGAGATAATGGAGCTTCATGATGAGAGGATGCCCTCACAACCAAGCAAAAGGAGGAAATAAGCTCCACACGACTACAATTTTACACCCTTTATATCTTATTTTATCCCTCAATGTCAAGGTTAAGCCATAGGTTTATGTATTTATTAATTTTATTAAGCTCTTTGGACTATGTGAGGGTACACACTTCATTAGCCCAAATTTTATCTTATGCTCAAGTAAAGAAGAAAATGCTATTAGGGTTTTAGACTTTTTTCTAGGTTTTTTTTTGGCTTGGCTTTATAAAAGGCAAGTCTTAGTGTCTGGGGTCTATTTAAGTATATGTGTCAAGTTGCTTGACCATGGCATCTTATCCTAATAGACGCCTACAATGAGTTGACTAAATCCATTGACTAAATCCATATAACAAATTATAACAAGGGTGGACATTGACATCTAACCCACATCCATAATGGAGGCTTACACGAGTTAACTACATCCATTAATAACAAAGTGGATATTGATATCTAACCCACTTTTGGACAAAGTCGAAATAATTATTTTTATTAGCTACATCATTTGATCACATACTTACTTCAGAATTATTAGAACCTTCAAAGGCATGAATTTTACACTTATTTCTTAAGTTAAAACATTAATTCAAATATTTTAGGTTTTTTTTTCTTGGATTTATAAAAGGCAGGTCTTAGTGTTATATATTTCTTTGGTTTAAGAGAACAACTCAAAATATTTGCTAAAATTAAAAAATACTTATGAAGCATTTTCTCTCTCTCTCTCTCTCTCTCTCTCTCTCTCTCTCTCTCTCTCTCTCTCTCTCTCTCACACACACACCTAGCCTTGTCCCCCACCCCTCCCCTCCCTTCTTCTTTGCTTGAGCATAAGATACCACTTTGGCTAATGAAGGGTGTATTCTTATATACTCAAAAGAGCTTGAAAAAATGAATAAATGACTAAACCTATGGCTCAACCATTGAGGGCCAAAGAAGGATATAAAGGGTAAAAAGCCCTAGTCATGGGGTTTATTTCCCACTCTTGCTTAGTTGTGAGGGCATCCTCTCATGATGCTCCCCACATCTATTATCTCAACTCCTCCAGAGTGAACTAATGTGTGGCTTCCTCGTAATTCTCACTATCATGATCTATGCACACCTACCCTATTTGACAAAAAAATAGGGGCATACAACGAGTGAAAAAAGATATTCAATTAATTAATTGAGGGAAAGTTAGATAACATTTGTTAGTGTTAGTAAGGTTTGTAACTTTGGTAAGAGACTTTACTTTGAAAAAGTATTAAACGTTGCAAGCTATTGCCTGATTTGTATGTGACTGTTGAAGCGCTCGTTGCAGTTGGGGGTTTTGCAGAGGGTGTGGAAAAGGTAGTTTCGCTAGGCGAATGCTAGGAAGTCATGAAGGTCATGGAGGTGGCAATGTTGTGTGGATGGCCTTTGTAGGCGGTGGCCGTGTTGTGCTATTACAGTTAATGCGAGATCAAAAAAAGTGTGAAAGGTCGTTGTCAAGGGCAATGCGTATATGACGATTTTGTAGCAAGGGAAGGAGCCAACGGAATGTTGCAAAGGGTGTGTTTGTAGCGTGCAAAAATAATTAATTTCTTGCTTTTGGAATGTGCTCAAACATATTACACAGTCAGACGATGATGAAGGTGGCAACATCGTCAATTAATTTCTTGCTTTTGGAATGTGCTCAAGCATATTACATAGTCAGACGATGATCAAGGTGGCAACATCGTCAATTAATTTCTTGCTTTTGGAATGTGCTCAAGCATATTGCACAGTTGGACAATGATGAAGGTGGCAACAACGATGTTGATCCTTCTTCATAATACAAATTCTAAATATTGTAGGACGTCGACTGCATCATGCGCATCTTGATTAGCCGCGAGCATATCCATTGCATTGCCTTCCTTTGTTATTAGGATTAGGTTTTAAAATTTAATTGGCTGTAGTAGGGTTGATTTGGTGTTCATTTTGAGAAGAGCTTTTAATTTATTTTGATAAAAGGTGTGGAAACATTAACCATACTTAGATTAATTTTTTTTTGCACTTAGATTTCAGGCTCGTTATGCTTTTGTAGTCGGATAAAGTTCACCAAAGATATTTAGCATTAGACAAATTTCCTAAATTTGGTAATCCCCTATTATTTCATGAATATAATCTATATGTCTTTTGGAAATCTATTTTTGTAGACCGTGGTTTAATTTGCAAATAAATGTAATGTTCTTAAACTTGGCCAATCAAGTGTTAATGTTTCTTTCCATAATCGTATTATCACTAATTTGACTATATGTACTCTAAAATCACTAATTTGACTATATGTATTCTGAATTATTAACTTATTCTTTTCTTTGTTATTATGTAGTGAAATGTCAAAAATGAATTTGTATCATGAAGAAGGATCAACATCATTGTTGCCACCTTCATCATTGTCCGACTGTGCAATATGCTTGAGCACATTCCAAAGCAAGAAATTAATTATTTTCTTGCGCTATGCAAGCACACCCTTTGCATCGTTCTGTTGGCTCCTGCCCTTGCTGCAAAATCGTCATATACGCATTGCCCTTGACAACGACCTTTCACACTTTTTTTGATCTCGCATTAACTGTAATAGCACAACACGGCCACCACCTACACACGGCCATCCACACAACATTGCCACCTCCATGACCTTCATGACTTCCTTGCATTCACCTAACAAAACTACCTTTTCCACCCCCTCTGTAAAACCCCCAACTGCAACGAGCACTTCAATAGTCACATACAAATCATGCGGTTACAAATCAACGTTTAATATTTTTTCCAAAGTAAAATCTCTTACCAAAGTTACAAACCTTACTAACACTAACAAATGTTATCTAAGTTCCCCTCAATTAATTAATTGAATATCTTTTTTCACTCGTTGTATGCCCCTATTTGATAGAATCTCCTTGCTGCTGTGATGCTGAGTTAACCTTATTATGTGCTTGTGTGTCAGCTCAAAGGCTTTGTCGGCAACCATAAGGGTTATGGCAACAATATTCATGATCAATTACACCTTTCTTAAAGGCTTGAAAGCCTATGGCGCCCTACCTATTGCCACCCATTCCTAACATGATTCCCCTATTTGACTCTTTGGTGTATCCTACTCTCTGTCCATGGCTTCTAGGTTGAGCCCATGCTTATACGCAAGGGTTATGCCATATTCCATAAAGATGTCTTTTAATATCTCCCCTTTTCTCCTAAAAAAATGATTACCATGATTTTCCCAAGTAAACACGCCCAAGAAACTAGCTCTACATTTGAAAGAGGTTTTGTTTCCACCTCGCTAGAAAAAGTAATCGTAGATAAAAATTGTTTTATATAAGCCTAGAGCGCACCATGCCCACACATGCACATGAAAAACTAATTTTTTTTGGTAGTGGTGTTGACTTTTGAGTAGTGGTGGAGGTAGTGTGGGAGGCTAAAGTAGCTTTTGGGGATGGGAATATGGTCAAAGTAGCTTGGCAAGAAAAGGAAGAACATGCCATAAAAACATGGTTAAGGGTTGATCCTATCTTCCTGTAGGGAGTACCTAAGAACACCATGTGGAAGACTGCAAATACTAGGCAAGTGCTCATTTCACAAGATGTGGTGTTTGATGAGCTTGCTAGTTGGTACAAACCAATTTAATCAAATGGGGGGCTTACTAGGTGGTAGGTTGGCAAATTCAAAGCCATGGTGGACCATGGCCATAAGTTAACAAAATCAAAGAACTGGTAGACAGTTTTCACAGAAAACATTTTCTCAAACACATCCATCTTAACAATTTTGTAGGGAAGATTTTTGAGCTAAATTTTAACACTAAAGCACACTAAGTTTTACAAATTTTGCATATAGTTTATAGCGACTTGGCACTCATTTAATGATGGGCTCTTAGATTCTACTAATCAAGTCCTTCTTTTTCCTTTTTTGAAATTTGAAATACTAGAAGAGAAAATGCCATATCCAACTAGTTTTTTAAAAGACACTTCCGTAAACATTATTTTTTTCTCAACTAGATAAAACTCTTCTTTTCATGGATAGTTTGGTAGATAAAATGAAGAAGTTACGAGCAAGCATTTTAACCTTAATCAAAAGAATAAAAACCAATGGGGTCTTCTTTTATGGTTTGGATAATCCACCTTGTTGCATTAAAAATAGACCCTCCTCCAATTCCAAGCATAATCAAATGCACTAATTTGATAAAATATTATGTGTAGGATCATACTCCAACACAAGCTAGCATTGTGTTCTCAATGGTGAGGTCTACCACTAAGTGAGAGCGATTAGATATGCAAAAGAGGAAATGCATTATGATAGCATCTTGAATGTATAAATTTAATTTATACAATAGGTTAGTGTGCTCAATGGAAAAAATGTATTGTCCTCATTAACGGTAGCGCTTTGTGTATAGGATAGGTTACTAAAATCAAAGGCTTGGTGGGCAGTTTTCACATAAAACATTTTCTCAAACACATCCATCTTCAAAATTTTGTGGGGAAGATTTTTGAGGTAAATTTTAACACTAAAGCACATTAAGTTTTGCACATTTTTCAAAATCAACAAAATAAAGTTTGTGTTTTAAAAAGCAAATATTGCACATAGTTTACATGTCTTTTGCGAACACTCATGATAGGGCTAGATTTCCTACAGTGGTATCTTGGCACTCATTTAATGATGGGCTCTTAGATTCTACTAATCAAGTCCTTCTTTTCCCTTTTTTTTAATTTTGAAATACTAGAAGAGAGAATGCCATATCCAAGTAGTTTTTTTAAAGGCACTTCCTTAAACATTGTTTTTTTCTTAACTAGATAAAACTCTTCTTTTCATGGATAGTTTGGTAGACAAAATGAAGAAGTTACAAGCAAGCGTTTTAACCTTAAACAAAAGAATAAAGACTAATGGGGGCTTCTTTTATGGTTTGGATAATCCGCCTTGCTGCATTAAAAATACGCCCTCCTCCAATTCCAAGTATAATCTAATGCACTAATTTGATAAAATATATTATATATAATGGTGAGGTCTCCCCCACTAAGTGAGAGTGATTAGATACGCAAAAGAGGAAGTGCATTACAATAGCGTCTTTAATGTATAAATTTAATTTATAAAATAGGTTAGTGTGCTGAATGAATAAAATGTATTAACCTCATTAATGGTATTGCTTTGTGTATAGAATATATAGATTCAGTTGATGAGATTGTCAACAATATTTTAGAGCAAAGTAGTTATGTAAGAATTGTTTTAAAAAAAGAAATATTTTTTGTATGCTCTCCTTTTTATTGTGTTCCCCTTATCCAGCTTAATCCCATTAAACTAAGTCCAGTCCTTAACACAACATGTGTCATCCTAAGCAGTGGATACCCAGCCTTTCTGTACTTCTTCTACAACAGCTCTGACTACTTTCGCTTCCCTATAATTTAGATTGAAATCATCATCCATCTGTTCAGGTTCTTTCCATCCCACCAAAACCCTATCCCAATAGTCAAATAGCTTCTTGAGCCCTTTATTATTCAGCAATTTTAAGATCCTAAAGTGCAAGAGGAGGATTGAACTTATGAGTCCACCATATCCCAAGACATAGCAAAGAATTCCATGAGGCCCTAGTACATCCTTCCCAGACTGTAAGAATCAGGATCTCTTTCCACTTGCTACTGAACATCTTAGCCAAGGCTGACCCTGTAATTTTCAAAGCAGCATGTGAAAATAACTTGTCTTTCCAATCTAGTCCTTGCCAATTACCTCCATCCCAAACTTGATGGTCTTCAACAATCTCCCTAAACATCTTTGCCCAAATTTACTCTTATTGCAAGAATTTAGGAAGCATTGTGCAATTCTGGTAGTTGCGTGAGAAGGAAGGTGAAGAATGTCAATGCCTCCTTCTTCCTTGGGCAATGTCAGTCCATCCCAGGCCAACCAAGCTAGAGTCTTCTTACCAGAGTTTAAAAACTCTCTGATGGGTTTTATAATCTTCTGCCAATGACTTTTCCCAAAGTCTAATACTGGACATAAAAACATAATACAAGTATTTAATACTGTATTACAAAAGGCAACTCTATCATGAAATTGAACTCTAATACCCTCCCACTTCCTAAGTTTCTATTTAAACTTGTCCAAACCCCAGTTAGCAAGCTCTTTGTTAGTTACATCCACTCCAAATGGTAACCCAAGGTGCCTAATTATCTGTCCTCTTTTGATGACTTCACAGCCCCATCTCTCAAGGTCAAAATTATTATTCTCAGATAAACTTATTATTTTTTACTTATGAATATTGCATTTGGATCCTGAGGCATCAGCAAAGTCCTGAATGATCCCCAATGCTCTCCTAACATTCTTATTATCTGTTTGCAACAATAGAAGAGAATCATCAACAAAACACTGTATTATCAACTCCTCCCCATTATTCGGCTTTAAGCCAGTACTACTACTCTTCCTTCCATAGAGGCAGATTCCAGGGCCACACAATCAAAGGGTGAGAAGCAATAGCAAATAGTAAAGGGGCAAGGCCCTGTCTCACATATCTATTTACTTCAAACCCTCCAGCAACCCTACCATTCAGCAACAACTTAGATTGACCTCCAAAAGTGAGGGTATATATACATGTAGCCATCCTTATCCCAAACCCCAATTTCTCCATCACCCTAGCAATAAAAGACGAATGGATTCTATTATATGCTTTCTCTAGATCCAACTGCATTATAATATATTTATGCTTTCTCTAGATCCAACTGCATTATAATACATTTATGCCTTGTATTCAAAGCCAAGTCTCTGCCCAACATTGCAGCATATATGTTATCATATATAAACCTGCCCTTGATAAAGAAGCCATGCTATCCCTTAGAAATAATATCCTAAAGACTAGGAGTATTCCTGATGGCAATGACTTTAGCTAGGACTTTGTAGATCACAATTGGTCTCCAATGATTAAATCTCTCACAAGCAAATTGTTTGGGAATAAGCTTGATTAATCCCTCCTTTAAATCCCTTTCCAAATTGCTTGTTCTAAAAGCTTCTTTAAAAATTCTCCCAACAATATCCTTGGGACGGCCAAAAAAGCTATGAAGAATTCTACAGAGAGCCCATTCCAGCTTGGTGATTTTTCCTCTCCCAGCGTTTGAAGGGCATCCCAGCATTCATCAACTTTAATATCCCTCTCTAGCCATCTAGCCTTGTCAGAGTGAATCCTTCTATTTATTAAATCAAGCATTTTGTTTTCAGCCTGATATCTCTTTGTAGACCAGTCCTCTCCTAGGCTCAAAGTAGACCCCATAAATTTTACCCATCTCTTAGCTATCATTCTAATGCCCTCAACCTCATGTCCATTCTCATCCAACACTTTCCCCATCACTTCTTTGCATCCTTTAGTCTCATTCAATCTAAGCAAATACCTCTCAGGTATCTTTTTACACCTAAAAGTTTTCCATTTGTCTTTACTCTCAGCTTTCCTAGAGCATTTCTCATCCTCCACTTTTATCCCTTCTTGATATTTGAGATACCAAATAACCTCTTCTTCATAAAATTTCCCAGTCTGTCTTTTTTTTTTTTTGTAATTGGCCAAGAAGATCACTCCATCTCCCTCTTTCTTGCCTCTTCTCCTCAGCTCTCAATTTACCCACTCTCCTAATTATCCCTTTCATCTCATTAGCAAAGAGTCTCCAAGACCCATTGTGAGGTTCTCCTTTTCAATCTCTCTATAGCTTCTTCAGTTTGTGATCTAAATAGCTCATCTCTAAACAATGAATTATTGACTCTCAATTTCCTAGTTGGAAATCTATTCAATTCATCCTCATCCCAACCCCTCATGTGCCAACTCCATCTAAGAGGCATGTTATCAAATAATGTAGTACTAGAATCTATTAAAATCCTAAGGTATGAGGAACCCAAGTAGCATGTTGATTGAACAACACTCTATCTAGCTTGGATGAAGATCCAAAATACTGTGGGCTGAAATACGTGTGTCCTCCTGGATCCAACCCCTTGTCTCTCATTTCCCATCCATCCCTTAAACCCAATCTCCCTCTCAAACTTTCCCGTTCCCTCTTCTCATGGCCCATCAACAAAGAGCTCCCCCCACATCTATCCCTCTGTCTCTCCACCATGTTGAAATCTCCCACTATAACACACTACTTCTAAATATTTAGATTATTAATCCAATCCCACATTTCACTTCTTATTTTGTGATTATCAGCCCCATACAAGTTGACCATCCATACCCTCTCCTCTTGTACCAAAATTTCTACCACTAATATCTTCCCATTAGGGTGATTGTTAATTATTTTCTCTAATCTAATGGGGTTTTATTTAGTGGTATCTTGGTAAATGGGCCATGGCCATATGTTACCAAAATCAAAGGTGCAATGTGGTTAGTTTTCATGTAGTGAAGCCTTGCCCTCTTTCAAAGATGTTAATTTTTTTGGCTCTTAGATTTTACTAATTAATACCTTTTTTTTCCCTTGAAAAAAAAAGGAATGCTAGAAGAGAGTATGCCATATCTAGGCACTTCCTAAAAAAATTTCCCCCGTTCTGGATAAAACTCTGCTTATAGAGAGTTTTTTTTCTCGATTTTGAAAAGTTTTCAATAAATTATTCTTTTTATAGAGAGTAGCAAACAAGATGAAAAAATCACAAGCAAACATTTTATCCTTAATTAAAGGAATAAAAAATAATGGGGGTATCTTTTTGGATTGGATATTTTCCCATGCTGCATTGAAAATCCTCGCATTTCAAGGTAATCACTAATTTGATAAATCCTCCTATTTCAAGGTAATGCACTAATTTGATATTTTGCTATGCCGCATTGAAAATCCTCCCATTTCAAGGTAATGCGCTAGTTTGATAAAATCTTATGTATATAGAAAAGATATACTTCTGCTTAAGTTTTGTTGGCAAAATAATAAATTTGTCTTCTGTGAGGAATATAAAAAAGAGGAGTCTTAATTATTTAATTAAGGAAGCTAAAAAATTATCCAATGATTGAGTATAACTAGAAATTATCTATATAAAAAGAAGGATTTGCACTATGTTCTCATGGTGAGGTCTGCCATTAGGAGGGGTGATCAGATATACATAAGAAGAAGGGGTAGGAGGATGCGTTTGGGGATGTTGAAGTTCCCTATCAAACCACTTGTTTAATCGATCATTAATAGCACTTAGTATGTAGTGTTTGGTGTGGAGAAATTCGTAAGAGTATTGCATCAGTGTATTCACTTTATAAAATATGTTAATGTGCTCAATTCAAAAAAAATTTGATTCTTGTTTTAATCTACTAATGACTCTCCTAGCTCTAAAAATTTAGAGCTCCCAAATGACTGCAGCAGTAATGAGGGATTTGCCACCATCGATATTTTTTATTTTCAATAAGGAAAATCCCTATGGATTCAGATTCGTATTAGAACGCGTTAAATGTTGAAGAGAAAGGTATCATTTTGTTTTAGATTTTCATTATTAAAAAAACTCAGTGGCAATGCTGAGTGCCTGCCACATGGACCCCTTTAGGGCTTGTTCACACGACACCAGCTAGCTGACCTCCAGTGGTGGGCGACCAGCAGGAGGTGGCAGGCGGATTTGAGTTCACACATGCTTTATCCCCTAGCTTGGATCACCGGCTGCTGCAGCAAGCAAGATGGCGACCACCCTCAAACTCACCGGATGTAGCCGGTAACCTTGGGTGGTGGTAGATGTAACCGCCCGTTCAAGGTTGAGTTCAATAGATGCACCAGTGGACCATTTTGTGTTAAATAAAGAGGTGGCATGAACTCCCCAACCAACCTCCAGTGGACGACCGGTTAGGCTCCTTCCTCCTCGTGTGAACAGACCCTTAGTGTCTCTTTTGTGCTCTCTCTCTCTAGGGAAGGGTCCCGCTATGTAGAGATCTATCTCTTGCTCACCAAGAGGGTGTTAGGATACAGGTGGAGACTGAATTAAATTAAAAAACAACAAATTGGACGTTAGAGTTAATGCCAAGAGAGATCAAAATGATTGAATGCATGAAATCGAACCGAGAGAGAGAGAGAGAGAGAGAGAGAGAGAGAGAGAGAGAGAGAGAGAGAGAGAGAGAGAGAGAGAGAGAGAGAGAGAGAGAGAGAGAGAGAGAGAGAGAGAGATGGTTTTGGGAGGTGATGTTTGCCATTAATTTGAATCTTTTGATACGTTTAAGGTTCAAAACCCTATTAGTTCACGGTTTCCCATACCTTGGAGATAAAAGCATCTCCTTCACTAATTAATCTATTTTTTTTGTATTTAGCAATGGTGTGTCAAATATAATATTTTATCACTAACTAATGAGTTTAAAAGTGAGTATAAATTCATCATATGGTACATTTTTGTGCTTGATTTTTGGAAAATTTATCTTGGATGATGTGTAAATTTCATGCACTACATTAGAGTACAATAGTGTTATTTTTTGTGATTAAATTTGTAGGTTTTGTCTTTTTTTTTTTGCTTTGATGGTTCCATGAGAATAATGCCCAACTCTATTCAATTAGGATTGATTACCTTTCAATTAGGTGAAGTTCTCAAACTCGCTGGATGTAGCCAGTAACCTTGGGTGGTGGTAGATGTAGCCAGTAACCTTGGGTGGTAGATGTAACTGCTCGTTCAAGGTTGAGTTCAATAGATGCACCAGTGGACCATTTTGTGTTAAATAAAGAGGTGGCATGAACTCCCCAACCAACCTCCAGTGGACGACCGGTTGGGCTCCTTCCTCCTCATGTGAACAAGCCCTTAGTGTCTCTTTTGTGCTCTCTCTCTCTCTCTCTCTAGGGAAGGGTCCCGCTATGTAGAGAAGGTCCCACAATGTAGAGATCTCTCTCTTGCTCACCAAGACGGTGTAAGGATATAGGTAGAGACCGAATTAAATTAAAAAACAACAAATTGGAAGTTAGAGTTAATGCCAACAGAGATCAAAATGATTGAATGCATGAAATCGAACCGAGAGAGAGAGAGAGAGATGGTTTTGGGAGGTGATGTTTGCCATTAATTTGAATCTTTTGATACGTTTAAGGTTCAAAACCTTGTTAGTTCACAGTTTCCCATACCTTGGAGATAAAAGCATCTCCTTCACTAATTAATCTAATTTCTTTTCTATTTAGCAATGTTGTGTCAAATATAATATTTTATCACTAACTAATTAGTTTAAAAGTGAGTATAAATTCATGATATGGTACATTTTTGTGCTTGATTTTTGGAAATTTTATCTTGGATGATGTGTAAATTTCATGCACTACATTAGAGTACAATAGTGTTATTTTTTGTGACTAAATTTGTAGTTTTGTTTTGTTTTTTTTTTTTTTTTGCTTTGATGGTTCCATGAGAATAATGCCCAACTCTATTCAATTAGGACTGATTACCTTTCAATCAGGTGAAGGTCTCAAACTCATTGGATGTAGTCAGTAACCTTGGGTGGTGGTAGATGTAACCGCCCGTTCAAGGTTGAGTTCAATAGATGTAACAGTGGACCATTTTGTGTTAAATAAAGAGGTGGCGTGAACTCCCCAACCAACCTCCAGTGGTGGACGACCGGTTGGGCTCCTTCCTCCTCATATGAACAGACCCTTAGTGTCTCTTTTGTGCTCTCTCTCTCTCTAGGGAAGGGTCCCGCTATGTAGAGAAGGTCCCGCGATGTAGAGATCTCTCTCTTGCTCACCAAGAGGGTGTAAGGATACAGGTAGAGACAAAATTAAATTAAAAAACAACAGATTGGAAGTTAGACTTAATGCCAAGAGAGATAAAAATGATTGAATGCATGAAATCGAACCTCAAGAGAGAGAGATGGTTTTGGGAGGTGATGTTTGCCATTAATTTGAATCTTTTGATACGTTTAAGGTTCAAAACCTTATTAGTTCACGGTTTCCCATACCTTGGAGATAAAAGCATCTCCTTCACTAATTAATCTAACTTCTTTTCTATTTAGCAATGGTGTGTCAAATATAATATTTTATCACTAACTAACGAGTTTAAAAGTGAGTATAAATTCATCATATGGTACATTTTTGTGCTTGATTTTTCGAAATTTTATCTTGGATGATGTGTAAATTTCATGCACTACATTAGAGTACAAAGTGTTATTTTTTGTGTTAAATTTGTAGGTTTTGACTTTTTGACTTCTTCTTCTTCTTCTTCTTCTTCTTCTTCTTCTTTTTTTGATGGTTCCATGAGAATAATGCCCAACTCTATTCAATTAGGATTGATTACCTTTCAATTAGGTGAAGGTCTCAAACTCACCAGATATAGCCGGTAACCTTGGGTGGTGGTAGATATAACCGCCCGTTCAAGGTTGAGTTCAATAGATGCACCAGTGGACCATTTTGTGTTAAATGAATAGGTGGCATGAACTCCCCAACCAACCTCCAGGACGACCGGTTGGGCTCCTTCCTCCTCGTTTGAACAGGCCCTTAGTGTCTCTTTTGTGCTCTCTCTATCTAGGGAAGGGTCCCGCTATGTAGAGAAGGTCCCGCGATGTAGAGATCTCTCTCTTGCTCACCAAGAGGGTGTAAGGAACGTTTAAGGTTCAAAACCTTATTAGTTCACGGTTTCCCATACCTTGGAGATAAAAGCATCTCCTTCAATAATTAATCTAATTTCTTTTCTATTTAGCAATGGTGTGTCAAATATAATATTTTATCACTAACTAATGAGTTTAAAAGTGAGTATAAATTCATCATATGGTACATTTTTGTGCTTGATTTTTGGAAAATTTATCTTGGATGACATGTAAATTTCATGCACTACATTAGAGTACAATAGCGTTATTTTTTGTGATTAAATTTGTAGGTTTTTACTTTTTGACTTCTTCTTCTTTTTTGCTTTGATGGTTCCATGAGAATAATGCCCAACTCTATTGATTACCTTTCACTTTCTAATAAGAACCCAAAATCAAAATTTTGGGTATTAATTAATTAACGAGCGTGTATTTTTAAAGGTCTCAAGCAAATTTTTAAAATGAATTTGTTACGTCGCGGTAACCACCGCCATAGACCGCCACCATAACCAAGAGGGGCAAGAGCTCTAGTCACCACCCAACCATAGAGGAATGTGGATAAGTACCCACATTTTCGGCTTATATAGTGGCATGCTACCCACACTAGCTCGGTCACCCACACGGTCCTCCAACCTGGGCGCCTCAGCCCTGAACCCGAGACACACTCGCCATATACACTCCGGCATGTGGACTTCGTATCCGGTCGAGATCCATTGCCACTCTACGGGCGACTCACGCATGCCATTACAGGCTACGTGACATTAGGTCCCCTTTTAAAGAGTTTTCATCTAGCGGAAATAAATTGGGGAAAGTTCTTGGTAAGCATATATAGTTGTTCTCACTTGAGACCTTTTCTAACCTATCCTTCCACTTAACAATTTCTCATCGGTACACAGTACACCTTGTGTTTTGGTCTTTGAACCTAAGATTCTCCTTGGTTCACGTGGAAGTGCGGTAACTCCAAGGACTCAACTATACCTTTAAGACAAACTAAGTTTTCTTGGTGATAGTTTTCACATGCCACTGACATGAAAAACTAGGTGTACTTAAGAGTTCTCCGGCAACTCAAGTTTGTAGACTACGATACCAACCATTTGTAGACTACACTACTAAATATTTGTAGACTACACTACCATGCTATGCTACCAACTTGTTGACTATTCTCCTTGCATAGCTCTATAGCCATAGGAGATCTAGACAAGAGTCCATAAAACAACATAAATGGAGCAAATCTAGTCATGAACAACAAAAAATAGATTCCAAAGGTGAGAGGTACTCCTCTCCACTAAATTATTAATCTATACACAAGCATATGCTTTAGAACCTCGTTGGGTTTTTAGTTTGACCATAAATCTACGGATGGTTGATTTCACTCTTACTTAAAGTGCTTTTTAACCATTGAAGATTTTCCTTCGAAGATGACTATCAAACTTTCCATCTCTACCCAACACTAGATTTGTGGTGGGCAGGCCCTCCCCATGACAGTGGTGGCAATGCACTACCTATCTATATAGGCAGCAATATACTACCTAACTATAACCGATGACAACAAAAATTAATGGGTCCTTGTATGCACTTCATAAACATATTACAAAAAAAAAAAGTGTTGTTTATTCTTCTTCCTAGCAAAGTAAAGAGGAACAACATCCACTTTACCTTGTCTATCAAAACACCAAATCTTTCCCTCAATTTGGTTGAGTAACTTCGTACTCCTCTAATAGTAACTATGTACCCATGAATACCCTTCTCAAGTTGGGATATTTATAAGGCTGTCTTTAACAAGACGCTCGAGCCAATTATACTGTGAAGTGCTCATCTAGATTAACTCAAAACCTTTGGCACTACGGCATAAAGTATGGGGCATTCTAACACCAAATAATTGTTGATCCAACATCTAATCAACAACTATGCCAATCTTTAAACTCTACGGTTCAATATATGTAATTATGAGTCCCACTAGGCAGTGATAGAGGCCTTAGACTTTGCTTCAGTGTGAATACAAATAGCAAAGTTATTTAAGAACTTGCCTTAAATATTTTGTGGATCCACCTGATGGTCAACTGCCATGCTTAAGCATAGCGTGAAAACACTTCCATGCCTACCCAAAATACACACTGAACACTCTTGGTAATTTGGCCACACCAAATTGACAAGTTTAGGGCTTTATTTAGAATAAGAAGCATGTAAGGTTTGTGAGTTTCCATAAAATTTCAGCTCGTTGGAAGTCAACACTTGTATCGGTTAAATGAACTTATCACTTTCTTCTCATAAATTTATCACCCGCATTTGACACAAGGTCAAGCGGGCATGAAGGGTCCACACCCCTGAGCACTCCATCTTAGTACATAACCCAAGAGATTCGTCTGATCGCTTCAGATCAATGCTCACACTTCTTCTCGTAGAAACCTTGACTAATCACTCTGGATTAGCACACCTTTCGAACGAGGAAGGCGATGATTGTTGGAAAGTGTGCACGTATACAACAATACCAAACCTAAATATAAAACGATTAAGATAACTACTTTGCACTCCGTACTAATATCAAGATCAAGATTTGAATGTTATCACTCCAAATAGTGGTTTACCTCTGATCTCTCCGGATTATCTTAAACCTTGCCATACATGTTAGGATACTCCGCTAAGCTCTCTAGACATGATAAGATACTTCGCTAAGCTCTCGAGAGCTTAGAATTCCTAACTAGCACAATCTATCCAATGATGGTAATAACTATGCTTATCTAGAGTGAGGTACTTTATCACTTTAACAAGTAGTTATCCCCCTTTTATACTAGTAAACTTTACTTATTTCCGAGTGCCTTACAACAGCAGTTGAGATTCTATAAGGACAAGAACTCTGCCAAACTAATAGCCCAAGTAAACTAAGAATTTATTTTTTAAAAAAATTTCATGAAAGTCATTCTATACTTCCGTGATTCGTATTGTAGCAGCCAAAAACGCATTCAAGAATGAACACGAGCGTTGGATATAGGTGACTCTACACTCCCTGAATGTTGTAGGGCGTCCCCACATATCAAAACCCTCCAACAATACTAGTCTCCCTACTCACTAACGGTTCTATACTCACAAACTAGAAACTGCTTTATCACATCACTAGTATTTTCTTCTCGAGCACACAAATCAACATTTTTTTCCTACATGCATACCAATATTTATTTTAGCTCTCCAAATTATTTATCTATCTCTTGTTAATTTATGCAGGTTGTGTGGTTGTAGTCTATACGACACACAACACAAACACAAACCTCACACAACAAATGTAGGATACTCATATCAAATTGCTCTTTTCCAAGCATACACACAATGGCATTTTCTTCTCCTCAACCTCAACACACATACTATTGTGTGTAACACCGGATTTCTGTGTGTAGAATATACATACTATTCCAACAAATAATCTTCTTCTCCAATACCTCTACATTATGTAATCAATGCCAAAAATGTGTAGAGAATTCAAAGAAAAAGAACCATTGGAAATCAGATCTTATCTCTTATGGAGCTCGATCACACGCGAAGAAGGCCGCTCAACGAATCAAAACACAGGCTATGATACTAATGTTACGTTGCGGTAGCCATTGCCATAGATTGCCACCATAGCCAAGAGGGGCAAGAGCTCTAGTCACCACCCAACCATAGAGGAATGTGGATAAGTATCCACATTGTCGACTTATATAGTGGCTTGCTTATATGGTCCTCCCACCCGGGCGCCTCACCCCTGAACCCTGGACACACTCGCCACATGCACTCTGGCATGTGGAATTCGTGTCTAGTTGAGCTCTGTCGTTGCTCTATGGTGACTCACGTATGCCGTACAACTATGTGACAGAATCAAATCTTCCTTTTTTATTGACTTTGATGCTTGGATTGCATGCATGCTTTCTTGGTGCATGCTCCTACGCACAATAGAGGGTAAGCTCAATAAGGAGGAGGGTCTCTCTCTGTGTTTCGTTCTCTTATAATAACAGCCACTTAGGAATCTCTCTGTGTCCCTCTGTCTCTCATATACCAATGGCCTGGGAATCTCTCTCTCTCTCTCTCTCTCTCTCTCTCTCTCTCTCTCTCCTAGGAAGGAGGAGGATGCTCCCTCCCTTCCCCCCCCACCCCCCCCCCCTCTCTCTCTCTCTCTCTCTCTCTCTCTCTCTCTCTCTCTCTCTCTCATTCTCCTATAGCAATCACCTAGAAATCTATTTATCTATCTATCTATCTATCTCTCTCTGTCTCATTCTCCTATAGCAATTGCCTAGGAATCTCTCTCTCTCTCTCTCTCTCTCTCTCTCTCTCTCTCTCTCTCTCTACCAGTCGCCTAGGAATGTCTCTCCGTCTGTATCTCTCTCTTGTATACCTATCACCTTGGAAGGGGTTCGAGTTAGAGGAAGGACCAACAACAAAAGTTGTGACGAAGGCTTGAGGGGTGTTAAATAGCGATGATGCGAGGGGTAGCTAGTCCATGTAGTGTGCATGGACTGATAAAACCTTAGGTGCAATCTTTTGTTTTAATTAATGCTTGTTGCCGAAGGTATGCATTAATTAATATACGAATAAAAAATGCATGAATAGGATACACGAATAAAAAATTGTGTGAATAGGATATTGATTACCTTTCACTTTCTAATGAGGACCCAAAATTTTCTTTGTGATTAATTGATTAGTTGGTGTGTACAAACCTTGGGTTCAACGCACTAAAATCTTGTTTTGTTTATCAAGGTTTTTTGTAAGGTAAAAAATGGAAATGGTGTTGGGGTCCACATGCTTTCTATTTTTGCTTTTTAAGGAAAGGAAAATCTAAGAAATGCCTTCGAATGTTTATTTTTAGAAATTTATATTTTTAATTCTTAGATATTTGGGAAAATCATCCAGAACCTACATACACGTTTCTCTATGCAGTACACCCTTCTCTCCCTCTCTCGTAGCATAACTCTCTCTCTCTCTCTCTCTCTCGTCTCTCTCTATAGTCGCAAACCCCTCTCACAGCATGACTCTCTCTCTCTCTCTCTCTCACCAACCTGTCTCTTTCTAGTTGCCAACCTCTCGAGGAGTTTTGTGTTCGTAGGAGAGGAGGTGGTAGGTATGTGGGAGGAGATGAGGTGGCAAGCGGGAGATGATGTATAGTCATAGGAGGTGGTTCTGTCGAGAGACAGGCACTTCGGTTGCACATGACAGTAGGTGGTAGTTGTTAGGAGGAGAGGATTTGGTAGGCGGGAGTAGATAGTCGTCGCGCGAGGGTGGCCTTGATTAGTAGCACCCTTAGGTTGTGCTAAGGGTGCTATTAATTAATGCCATGTCACTGGCATTAGTTAATAGCACCCTCAACAAAAAGGGTGGCACCCTTGTTCAGGGTGCTATATACTTTCTATAGTGTAATGAATATTTTTTATTTTTCATTTCTAAAAAATGTCTTGCTTCGATGCATGTTTAGCGGACAAAAAAAGGAAACCAATCACGAAAAAAGGCTGCTTGCTTATTTCATCACGTTTGACTTTTATTAGCGAGGAACGAAGGAAAACTCCTCTAAGCGCAACGCCTCTCTCTTTTGCAAATTTCTTTTCAGGAATACGTAGCTTCAGCGTGAGTTAAAGTTAGGGTTTTTCTTTGCACAGGAAATTAGGGTTAGGGTTAAAGGTAGGCTTTTTCTTTGCACAAAATATCATGGGTTTAATGTGGCTAGATAATGATTTTGAAGAAATTATTTGGGGTGATTGTCGGCCAGACATCCACTGTTTTTTTACCATTCGTCTCTCAACC
This sequence comes from Cibotium barometz, assembly GCF_041138505.1. NCBI lineage: Eukaryota > Viridiplantae > Streptophyta > Polypodiopsida > Cyatheales > Cibotiaceae > Cibotium > Cibotium barometz. The sequence goes on from NC_141050.1 coordinate 3,492,419, forward strand.
GAACACCCTAGCACTACGCATCTCCAAAGCGGCATTAGGATGAAGGGCCCTCGCAGGGGCCTTTCTCTCACCCTGAACCAAATTGCAACTTCCCGTTAAGTGGGTGCTTCCATTCTTCAAATTTTTTAAGGTTAGCAAAGTCCCATTTTCGCTGGTTTACAGCAATTGTAGGTTGATTTATGAAAAAATAGGCTCACACGTCAGAGTTCTTCTTCACATGTCAGTGAAGTCTGCAAGCGTGGGTAGAGTTATCATTGCACGTACAAAGCTGTTTTGGACGGAAATTGCTTCGACTTGAGATGGTTTTACTTGACCAAACAGGTGAGGTATCTTCCTTGCTCGAGAGTAAGGTTTTCCAATCTTTGTCTGTTCTTCCACAGTTTGCCTGCTTTTAGGGCTTTCGTCTGCTTGATTCTTTATAAACAATTCTATAAACATTGTTTTGAGTTAAAGTGTCACAGAACCTTACCCTTAATGCAGCAACTTACTAATTGCCACCTACATTGTGGGTGTATTTTAGGCCTACAGGTGGGGAAAAAGTGAAACTTATGGGAAAGTGATAATGCCCAATTACTCGGGGTCTAGTTGTCATCTGTAGGCATTATATGTTATCCATGTCTAGTCATTATCTATCATGTAAGCAAGGTTATTCCATCATGAATTCAAGTGTAAAGAGGTAGCATAGGTTCAAGAGGGAGAAGGGAAAGTTACTTTTTCTCTTTGATGGTTAAAAGGGTATTAAGTCTTTAAGAGGATCAAGCTTGTATTAGCGGATATGTTTTCCTATTAATCAATTGTGTTCATGTTCTGTTTTTCTCAAGTATTTGAAAAGCTATCATTGGTATTAGAGCTAGCTTGGACTCACTGTGTATTTCTCATCAGACATATGTCTACTTGAGCTTCACTACTTTACTAAGTCCTGTTTTAATGTTAGTTGTTAGCTTTGCCTATTCTTTTAATAATACACCACAACCATTAGTTCTTAGTGTTCGTGCAACCTTCCACAAGTCATTATTGTCTCTTGTTGTTGCTGAGCTCTCCAATGTTTATGGCAGTGGTGAAAATGTATATCAAATGCCATTGCCGGCTGAAAATGTGCATGCACAACACATGCAACATGGGCTGCAATTTATTGTTGGAGCAGATATTCCGCGTAATGCCCTCGAGTGTGCTCGTGAGAGGGAGAAGTTACAGGTGGAAATTTACCAGCCTTGCCTCATCCTTACAGGGCACATGTTTCTATGCCGAATGCATCCCCTTTTGTTCCCAAAATGATTCCAATCACAGGGGCTGTCCCAATGGATATAGAAAACATGTTGAGATGTAAGCTAATGCATCAAAGTCACGTGACTTCAAAGTCGGAGAGAAATCTGTGAAGTTTGATACATATTGTAACTATTTGGTCCTCTTAGCTCTATTTCACATGATAGAATTCATGCTCAGACACATGGACATGTTGATGGACACATGGGAACAGGGTTCCTAAAGTCGGCATTGGAAAAAGCACCAGTCTTGGTCAAAAAGCAAAAAGTCAAACTATGTTGACCAAAAGCTTAAGACACCATTGGAAAGAGGATATCAAATTGGACCAAAAAGCTAAAAGCCGCTTTTTCAAAAAGCAGCTCCAGGGCCAAAAAGAAAGGCCTTGAAGTTGTAAAAGCACAAGTCAAGAACTTTGGCTATTATTAATAATATTTAATAAAAAAGCAAAAGCAAGAAGATAAAACAAAGCAAAAGCTGGCACCCCTATCAAGTATATAAGAAGCTTGTACTCTCTCAGAGAGATATGCATAATGGAGTTGATAGTTATATAGTCTTGTGGGTTGACTACCATGAGTATATAACATGTAAGTTCCTAAAAGGTGAATTTGGGCATGTTCTCGGATTCATCTAGGTATCTATAGATATAGAAGAAGAACTCGTGGGGAACCACCTTGGGAACAACAAAACCTTATTAGCATCTTCTTCTCCCCTCTACATCATCAATTGTGGAGAGCCATCTTGGAAGATTTTCCTTGTGGGGAACAAGGAGCTTTGTTGCCATTATCATCATCATCCTCTCCCCCTCTTTGCACCACTGTGCTCTGCATCAGAGCCACTGCCGCCCTAGAGCTGCCTTCGTCACCTCCATCAGCTGAACCACTAGCGGCGCTGTCGCCTGATGCTACCTAGAGCCGCCTCTCGTCGACGATTTCTGCGCCTAGAAGCTGCCTGTTCGTCGGTGTTTTCTACCCTGTTTGCTCCTCCACCTCCGCCTGTTGGTTGCCGCCCACCATCTCTAGTAGCTTTTTTTTAGTCGCCCTGTTTAGAGGGTTCCCACCCTTTTAAGAAACACCACCTCCTCTCTTTTGGTGGAAGGAGCTTGGACTTGAAGCATGGGCATGGAACTTGGATATGGAGCTTGGACTTGAAGCATGGCATGGAACTTGGATATGGAGCTTGGACTTGAAGCATGGGCATGGAACTTGGACTTGAAGCTTGAACATATAACTTGGACATGAACATAGAACTCGGACATGAACATGGAACTTGGACATATAGCTTGAACCTGGATTTGGACTTGGATTTGGATTTGGATACATTAGACTTGGATTCATTGGATTTGGATATTGGATATTGGATTTGGTAGTAGCTCGGTGAGAGATACTTGTGGGTCATCCCCGTGGTGTGCTTGGCATTAGAGATCTCGTGCCTCGACATTGACATCGACATCGACATCGACTTGGATATCCTACATTGACATATTTTTTTGTTTTGTATTCATTGATTGTATTGATCCTAGCCAGTGTGCCTGTGGATTGTTCCTGAATAAATTCCTGAAAGGGGGTGGGGTCTGTTCGCCGCTCAGTGTGGTGGTTGAGTCTGTCACTGCACGTCCCGCTAGGCTTATAGTGGTATCAGAGCAGGACTTTTCTTGAAGAAACTTTCTTGGGGTGACAGAGCGATGTTGAGAACAGAGGGAGATCAAGGGCCTCATGAAGGGAATAACTAAGAAGCCAATCTCTCAGGGTGGGAACCAGGGTCATCAGAAGAGTATTATGAGTCATGACTTTCAGCAGTTCAGATGATTTCTCAGAGACGAAGAAGTCCTTGCTTGAAGAACCAAGAGGGAACAGGATCAAAAAAGGGCTCAAATATTTGAAGATTTCATCAAGGATCGAGCCACCAAAGCTAAGGGAGTTGAAGTTGCTAAAGCTCATCTCAGAAGGATCTAGAGCTACTTGGTCTATTTCTCGTGGAGGAGACAAGGAGGCTACTCATAGGCCTGCAATCTTAGATGCCGCTTCTTCGGAACAGGTAAGGGAAAGAAGGGACACTTGGCTACAAATTGTCCCGACAAGCCAAAGTAAGAAACCAGAGAGATTTGAAGATCATCAGATTGACATCATGCCAAGAAACTAAACAAGAGGAGATTATGAAGCAAAAGATTGAGCTGTTGGAAAAGGGTTTGATTAGACCTAGCTCATTATCTTTTTGCTTCCTAGTCTTATTGGTTCAGAAAAAGGATGGTTCTTGGCGTATGTGTATTGATTAGAGGGCTCTTAATAAGATCATTGTGAAGAACAAGTTTCCTGTTCCTAGGATTGACGATATCCTGGATAGATTGGATGGAGCCACTATCTTTAGCAGGATGGACTTGAAGAGTGGTTACCATCAAGTCAGGATTGTTCCAGAGGACATTCACAAGACCGCATTCAGGATTACCTTTGGACTCTTATGGGTATTTGGTGATGCCTTTTGGTCCCCGGCTACTTTCAACTGAAGGATGGAAATAATATTTCAAGCACATGAAAGCAGCTACTTTCTTTGACGACATTTTTGTGCATTCAAAGAACGAAGAAGAGCAATGAAAGCACTTGGATATGGTATTTCAGGAATTGCGGAAGCACAAAGTTGTACGTGAATGGTAAGAAGAGTGAGTTCTTTTTGTCAGAGATTCACTACTTGGGCCATATTTGCATTGGAGCAGTTTTGAACCAAGAAGGCCATGCTATGGCCTATGAATGTCAAAGATAACAAGGAAGTAGATGCATTATCTCGGAGACCCTTGAGCCATGCGGTTTCTTTGGGTTGTCATAAGGACTTCACTTTGATGAAGGATCTTTATGCTACCAAAGAGGATTTCAAACATGTGTTGGAATGGATTGCAGAATGGAGATTTGGTGACTTTTTACGTCATCAAGAAGGGTTTTCTTATGATACAAATCTAGGTCATGTGTTAACACAAGGAATTGAGGCCAAAGTAATGGAAGAATGCCATGCTCCACCTTATATGGAACATAGAGGAATCATGACAACAGCTCCTTTGGAGAGTTATTTCTATTGGCCTACTATGAAAAAGGACATTGAACTTTATGATTCGAGAATGTTTGGTTTGTCAGAAGGTCAAGTTTGATCGACAAACACTAGCAGGATTATTGCACCCATTGAATGATCTATAGGAGAATATTGCTATGGATTTTATCTTTGGATTGCCAAAGTCAGGGAATGATGGTATATGGACCTTTCAGATGACCCATTGATGGCAACGATGCAGAACGAGATTTGTGTATGGGAGGCAAACGATGCCAGAACGAGATTTGTATATGGGAGGAACGATGCCAGATGACCCATTGACGGCAACGATGCCAGAATGAGATTTGTATATGGGAGGCAACGATGCCAAATAACCCATTGGACAACAACGATGCCAGATATCTTGGACTTCGCAGTCGGACGGTCATTGTGACCAGATGGCCTAGATGACTGTATCGGACTTCGTAGTCGGGCAGTCATTGCGACCAGATGGCCTAGATGATTGTATCGGACTTCGCAGTCGGGTGGGCGGTCATTGCGACGAGATGGCCCAGATGATTGTGTTGGATCTCATAGTCGGGTGGTTAATGCGACGAGATGGCCCAGATGACTATAGAAGAACTCTTGGGCGATCTAGTGACTAGATGGCGTTGAGGATAGTCTAAGCGGTCCTAGTGGCCAGATGGCTCAGCACGGTTTTGATGAAACTAGACATGATAATCCATGAACAGGAGGATCATTACTTGTGCATTGCATACTGATGTATGTTTGAATTTCTTTGACTTTGTGTGCTGTTTTTGATGTATGGACAATGCTTGGATTTATGACATGTGATAGTTCACTGGGCTCCAGACTACCTGGCCACTACCTGAAATACCCAGTAGACGCGAATGATGCATACTTGTTTGTTGACTAGCTTGTGTCTAGTTTTTGTAGGAGGTAAGTATGCATTTATTTTATCTAACACGTGTGACAGGCCATGAAGATGTACCATGAAGAACAAGGACATCGGTCAAAGAAAAGGCATTGAGATGTTGCCAGATGAGTAGATGACACCACAGATATGGGGAAAGACCAGATGCATAAGCTCACCAGATGGGGCTAGTATCTTGGAACATATGGATGTACTTGATGTACCAAGACCATATGGATATACCAGGGACATATGGATGCACTTGGAAGACATGGACGTGCTTGGAATACTTGTGGTCTGCAGTTGAAGACAATTGCGATGTAAGAGGGAGGGAATGTAACTATTTGGCCCTCTTAGCTCTATTTCACATGATAGAACTCCATTGGAAAGAGGACATCGAATTGGACCAAAAAGCTAAAAGCCACTTTTTCAAAAAGCAGCTCCAGGGCCAAAAAGCAAGGCCTTGAATTTGTAAAAGCACAAGTCAAGAACTTTGGCTATTATTATTAATATTTAACAAAAAAGCAAAAGCAAGAAGATAAAACAAAAGCAAAGCTTGGCAAAAGTAGGCACCCCTATTAAGTATATAAGAAGCTTGTACTCTCTTGGAGAGAGAGAGAGAAGAACTCGTAGAGAAAACCACCTTGGGGAGAGTAAGAACCTTGTCATCTTCTTTTCCTCCCCCCTACATCATCACTTGTGGAGAGCCATCTTGGAGGATTTTCCTTGTGGAGAACAAGGTGCTTCGTTGCCATTATCATCATCATCCTCTCCACCTCTTTGTGCCACCCTGCTCCGCTTTAGAGCCACTGCCGTCGACAGAGCCGCTTGCTAGTGCCGCCCCAGAGCCGCCTTTGCCACCTCTGCCGGTTGAACCGCCACATCCGCCGGCTGAACCGCCACTTCCGTCGGCTGAATTGCCGCCTCTACCGCCCAGAGCCGCCTGCTGCCCCAGAGCCGCCTGCTGCCCCAGAGCCGCCTTCCGCCCTCGCCAAGTCAATGTCTATAAAATCGACATTGAGAAAGTGAAAGAAGTCCAAGAGATTCCTCGAGAGAAGCGTGACATTTATACCATGCTATATGAGGAGATCACAACACTTGCACGTGTTAGTTGTGCACATTCATCTGCAGTAGCAAGTGCTAGTACCAATGTAGCAGCTGAGGTAAGTGCAGCAGCTAAATCTTCCTCCACATCCGATTTAGATTATCAAAGTGTGTCTGAGTTTGACGATGATGAGGACGAGGAGATTGAGGACTTGCAAGACTAGCTACTAGCTAGGATGAGAGCTTGAGCCATTGTCAATGAGCCATGTGGCTTATCATGATTTATTTGATATTGTTTATGGGCATTGGGCCATGACTGTTGATTTATCATGATTCATGTGACATATGAACACTTCAAACTTCTAAGTTTTAACCTATGTAGTGTAATGTATGGTTTTTTTTGTGTGGCATGGAATGATGGATGATTGGATCATGGATCATGGACATTGGACCATGGTCTTTGAATCATGATCATTTGACATTGATGATGGATGATTATATGGTTTTTGTTATTTGTTATTCAAAGATTGTAGGCTTCAAATTGATGTTTTCATGTATTCTATGCATTTATTGTTATTTTTACATATTTTATACAATATATATTTGAAATTTTGTACATGCAAAAGCCTGTAGGTAGGAAACGTGTTGGAAACTTTGGGCTGATTTTACGAAACCTGTATGAAACTTTTAGGAAACCCGTTTCAAACAACCCCCTAACTACTACGCCCTAGACTCCCTTAACTTGGATCTCTCAAGATAGGAGATTAACTCCATCATCCATGCTACATTCTTGTTTTTCTCTCTTGACATTATGCAAGTGTGCACGGGAACATGGTGGACAGTGTGGATGGCATCAGATTGGGGCAATAGCTTCATGGACAGATTGGTACAGCTTGGCAGTAGCTTTTTGGACATCAGTTCTGATGGCACTATTTGGGCAGCGTGCTAGGGTTCAGCAATGGATAGGCTTGGGGATGCGCTTTTTGCACGTGGGACTTCCCCCTTGTTGGGCACATGCAGCTTTTTGAGTTTTAAATTTTAAAAGCAAAAAACTCGTGATTGCTATGTGATGAGAGACACACTGGCGGCCTTGAATCTCTTCTGGATGTCTTGGGTTGACTTCAAAGTTGTTCCCTTCTTGAGGCCCTTGGTCTCCCTCAACTCTTGACATGGCTTTGTCACTCAAGAAAAGATTTCTTCAAGAGAAATCCTGCTCTGATACCACTGTAAGTGCAACGGAGGGTGCAGTTACAGATGCAACCATGTGTACGAGAGATAAAGATAGAGAGAGAGAGAAGGGCGAGAGAAAGATGGGAATAGGGGATTCACACAGTACACCACGCTAAGCGGGGAACAGGCCCCGCCCCCTCTTCAGGAATTTACTTCAGGAACAATCCACGGGCTTTTCCAAGCCAAGACCAATACAACAAATGAATACAATATCAAACAAAGGTGTCGATGACGAGATCGGGCGGATGTCGATGTTGAGGCACAAGATAACTGATGCCGAGCTCACCTTGAGTATGACCCACAAGAGACTTACACCGGGCTAGTACCAAAATCCAAAGAATCCAATTGATGTTCTCAAGTATCCACAAAAAGCTCGCTCTTCTCAATCCAATCTTTTCACTAATAAAGGAGGAGGTGGCGGTTCTTCAAATGGAAGCAACCCCCCTCCCAAGAAGGCGGTTTAAAGGAGGTGCTGATGGAAGAGTCAGACAACAGCCAATAGGTGGTGGTGGAGGAGGAAACGGGCAACGAACATGCGACAAAACATCCAGCAAATAGGAGGCAAAAACCCCTGCTCTGGAGCGGCAGAGACGGCAGCTCTTCTTCACAAGGGGTGGAGCAGCGGTGGTTGGTGTTGCAAAGGGGGGGCTGCTGGTAGATGGGGAGGCAGAAAGGTGATGTAGAAGATAAGGTTCTTGCTTTTTCCAAGGGAGTTCTTCCACGTCCTTCTTCTATGAGCTTCTTGCTGTCGATGTGCGCTTGCTGTATCACTTACTTTTAATGCCAAGTGCGTAAGCTGATAGGGCCGGCGTGCGCACTTGTTTTCATAGTATTTAACATAGCTTTATTACCTCTCTCTCTCTCTCTCTCAATCGGGTGTTAATGGCATAAGATGTGTTTGAAAGTAGAAGTATTGGTGCATGCATATCATACAGATCTCATAATTGCATTTTTGTATGCACTTGCAGGCTGCTTTTTTACAGTGGGATTTCAAAGATGAGGAAACTTGTACAGGTGCCTTTGGGCCAGCCAGGTCTTATCAATGCTCTCTTTACTGGTTTCTTGGAAGATGAGAGTGGGTATTTCAGTGATGCATCGCTATATGAACATGATGATGATGTTACTGAGGATGAGTTAGCTGAGGCAGAGTCAAATTTGGACAGTGGTGATGTGCAAGTCTTGAAGCAAAGCAAGACCTGTGTAACTACACCAGCATTAAAAAATAAACTCCAGAGCAAGCTTGCAAAGTGTACATTAAAGGTTAAGAAGAACTGTAGGATTGCAAGCAAAAAAGCAGATGGAGAGAAGCAACTGCTGGAGAAGAGCCAGAAAATGAAAAAGGCTTGCCTGAGAAAGGCTGAGAATAAAGCACAGAATGCAACTGATACCGAAGTAAAATCAGAGCAGGAGATAAGTCCCCTCCTAGAGAAGCCCCCGTCTTTAAGCAGGCTTGTGAATAGGCAATGTAAATCCTCCAAAAAACAAAGGGCACAATCCAATGCTGAACTTGGGGAACACGGAGATGCTAGCTCAGCAAGCTCCCATGACGGTGAAGCTGATGTGAAAGCGCCAAAAAAAAAGGAGAAGTGTGCAGAATTCATGTCAAAGAAAAGGCGAACTGTCTTAGTCAAAGCTGAGTATTGTATTGAAAGTATCAGCAAGAAAGCAAGAGACAAAAGGGTGAAAGAAGAGAACCTGCCAGAGAGTTCAAATCTAAGGGAAGGGGATGCAGCGAATGGAGTAACTGCAATCAAGGCTTTTCAGAGGACGAAAAAACTTTGCAAAGCCGCAAACCAAGCATCAGCAGCTAGAAAAGGACACAAAGGCAAGGGGAAGGGCATGGTCAATGGTGCTATGGAAATGAAGAGAAGGACACAAGAGAAAAGTTGCCCAAAAGCTCTCATCACAAGCAAAGGCAATGATATTTCATTTTTGGGAGGCACGCAAAGAGAAAAAAAAGAAGTGCACACTTCAGATTCAGAGGTACCCTTTGCGACTGCTCATGAAACTAGTAAGATGACTAGTCAAACCAAATACTCCAAGCAAGGCTCACCAAAGCACAAGGAGCAAAAAAATGTGAAAGATGAGGATGGGCTGATTAGGGTTGGGATGTCTTGGGAAGGAAACCCCAAATTCCTGGCCAAAGAGAGCCCTTCAAGTGTGGGGCATTCTGTAAAGGATCCTAAGCACAAGGAGATCCTCAAGTATCAGTATATTGCACAGTCATTGTCTACTAGGAAACAGACAGTCTCCAGTGAACACCAAATTTCTGCTGTTACAGATGCCAGATTGAAAAGTGGCCAAGCAGGTATGGACTTTTGTTCAAGTTTAGAGACGGTGCATAGTGTTGTTGAGCATCAAAGGCCTACTGTTGAGAAGTATAGCGACAACGGTGTGGTGGGAGAGGAAGTGTCCAGTGGTGTCACGGAGGGTGGTGAAGGGAACAAGGAGCACTTGACTGATGAAAAGGGCGACAGAAGCAGTAATGCAATCACAGATGTTGGCTGGGTCTTGTGTGATAGTTGTCATAAGTGGCGTTGCATTCCTGCTTCCCTGGCAGACACCATTGAAGCAACAAACTGTGGCTGGTAAGGATTCTAGAAGAATGCTAATCTAATCAGTATCAATTTTACGGTTCGGGTTTCATCTAGTGTCAAGTTTTATCTAGAATTAGGGATTCATCCAGGGCCAAGCTTTTTAGAGTCATATATATTGGTTTGTTTAAAAAAAAGGTGAAAGTAGGTGCCTCAATGTGGGTTTTGAACATTCAACTGGGTACATGAGATGAGCCTTTTGATTAATTTTTTTTTTCTTTTTGGAGCTGATTTGTTTCTTCATTGGCATTAAGCAAACCATACAAAACTCATGGTCCATTGATTTATATCTAATTTATGCTAACTGTTTCTATCCAAAGCGGTGCAATTGTGAAATTCCCCCTGACCGGGGTTGAGCACAATCTCGTTACACTTAAACTATTAATACCAGTAACGAAAATGACATATGGCACAAGACAAAGCAAAATTAACACAACTAAAAGATAGCGACGCCTTCATTGGGGTTCTCGAATCCTTAATATTATATTTTTATTTAGGAGTATTTGAATGTACAAGCTTCACAAACACCATGTGCCAGACATTGAATATGATTGAAAAATGAAAGGAGGTACCAAACAATGGATTTGTGTTGATGTAGAATCGAATTTCACCACCAAGGAGTTGCACCATGTTCTCCAAGCTCCAGTGTCACGCTAAACGCATGACACCCTCTGTTGGCCTCCGAGCAAAGCACACGAGAGAGAGGACCGAGTGCTAGAACACTGGATGCGTGCACTTAGTTGGAAACCGGAGTGTGTAGACTAGTTTTCCTCTCTCCCCAGGCGCCTCATAACCAGCGAAAGACAAGAAGTTTGCCAATAAAAGGAGTTCAATGGGAACCTCTCTCTCTTCCCATCACCAACATTAGGAGCAGCAGCAGAAGCAGGTGTATGTTTTCCCCCCACACGAACGCAACCCACTGGACGGGCAGCATACAGGTGAGATCAGCAGGTACAGGCATCGAACTGTAGATGATGTCAGCCCTAGTTCAGATGGTATGGATTGTACGGCTGCAGTAAAAGGGGTGACTTCAGTCTACACAACAAATTCAGCAGGTGCAGGTGATGGTGTCAGCCGGGTGCAGCAGCTGCAGGTACTGTACATTAGTGCAAAGGTTTACGGACAGCAGACTGTACTGTAAGGACCTGTACGGCAGGTGTTGTAGAGAGAGAGAGAGAGAGAGAGAGAGAGAGAGAGAGAGAAGCTCCGTGTAGTCCAAAGTACATTTTTACATATAATATAAAACACCATTTCACGAAAAAAAAAAAAAAGAGAGAGAAGCTCCAACAGTGGAGTGGGTGGCCATGTACCAAACGGGTGCCATGTGTTGGGCCCACCTCTCACACTTGGCCAAACTTTCCTAATGGGTGGTGTGTGCCCAATAAGTGGTGCCATCACCACACACAAGCCCAAACATCGATAAAGGGGTGCCCTTCCTTGCCTTGGCCGACCACCTTATAAAAAATCCAGCCTCTTTGATAAAAATATCCGCCCTCTTATAAATGAATGTGAACCTGCAGGGCATGTTATAACATAACAAAGCTTATAGAAATGTAACAAGTATTAAACTCATACTTACTACCTGTTCACATGCCACAAGCTAGTCAACCGACAAGGTCACATGCATAGTTCATGAGCAAGTGTCCCGACTGTGAATTGGACACATTAGGCAAGCAAATCAAAACAGTTTCACATGAAAACATTTGCCAAACACACAAACATATGCTGCAATGCACAACTCGTAATGGGCATGTTGGGATTCGGAGTCATATGTGTACGTGTCCATCATGTGTCCCGTCATGTGTGTGTGTGTAACCATGTTTGTATGTCCACCAATGCATGTGTGTGTGTATACATTTGCAAAAGGGTGTGAACACTTTGTGTTACGTGTGTGTTTTGGTGTGAACCCACTCTTATGGTGGCTCACATAATATCTAGATATTTATACCTACTTGACATGATTGCTTATGTCATGTAGAAGAACCTTCAAAGGTTATAAAAGCATTGTACTTGGTGCATCTAAATCATCACATTAAAAAAACATTCTCTCTCCGCCATGGAGGTTTGCTGCCAAACCCTAACCCATAGTTGCACCTGGTTCGCGCACCACCCCCCAAGTTCGATATGAACGGTTCAGTACGGTTCGTGCGCTGGTGGTTCGATCCGGATCTCAAGCGATCGTTTTTTTCTGCCCGTTTCTTGACCGTTTTGTTCGCCGTATTTTGGCCGTTTGGAGAGTCGTTTGTTGGGCGTTTTTGGGGGCTGTTCATTGCTTAGCTTTTGCTTGCTTGCCTTGGCCCTTTGGTTGCCAACTTGCCTTTGCTTGAGCCTTGAGCCTCTCCCTATTATCTATATAATAGGCCCTCCCCCAACCCTGTCCTCACAAGTGCTCATTGTTCAACCGTCCCCTCACAACTGCTCATTGCTCAAGTCTATCCTCTCCCTTGAGTCCCCTCTAGGCTCTCTCCCTCTTCCTCAACTTTCAAGCCTCTCCCTCTTGAGTCTTCCCCAAGCCTCCCCCTCTTCCTCAAGCCTCTCCCTCCCTCCCTCTCTCTCTCTCTCTCTCTCTCTTCCTCAAGCCTCTCCCTCCCTCTCCCTTTCCTTCTCCCGGGACCCTTCTCTCTTCTTCCACCATGAGAGAAAAGCATAAAGCCTTTACTTTGCATGCCATTACCCATGAGAAGAACAAGGGGAAGTCGGGGGCATGGAAGTGGACTTGCAAGTATTGTGGCAAGGACACTAGTAGTGCCACTAGGCTTCTTGCACATCTCTCCAAGATGGGGGGGAAAATTGCACCTTGCAAGATGATCCCTCAAGACATTTCTGATGGCATTGTGAAGTACTCCTTGCTTGGTAAAGCAGGATAGTGGAAGAGTACTCCCCCCCCCCCCCGTTGCTGCCACTTAAGACGAAGTCGTCCTGCCGGCAAGGGATACATCCTCTTCATCCTTCTTCCCCTTCCCCTTCCCCTTCCCCTTCACCAACTCCAACTCCTCATCAAAGAGACCAAGTGAGTTTTGAGGTTCCACACAAGAGGCAAGCTACTCTTGGAGGCTCCATTGGAGCAAATGTGGCCTCTCTCTCTTGGGTCCGAGCAAAGCAACAAGACCCAAATGTGGAGATTGCTCGCACAGAGTGCAATCTCGCATTTCATGTTCTTAAAACTCCTCAATGGCAAAGGATGGTGAGGATCATTGCTGAAGTAGGACCATGCTATGGCCCTTGGCATGGTATCACCTACAACGACATGCGCATGAAGGCACTTGATGAAGAAAAGGAGAGAATCAACAAGACCCTCGAGCCCGTCCAAGCGGGATGGGTGAAGTATGGGTGTTCCATCCTCTCCGATGGATGGACCGATAGAAAGAAGAGAGACATCCTCAACATTCTAGTATCTTGCCCTCTTGCCACGTACTTCTTGTGGGCCGTGGATGCCGGAAAGGCGGGGAAGAAAACCTCCCGCCATTTCATCTATCACCACATTTGACAAGCCATAATCGATGTGAGATACAATTTTAATTTTTGAGTTTGAAGCTTGAAAGTTTAGCCTTTGCCTTTTACTCAACTTTCAAGTCTTATTTATTTTCCTTTCTCATGCATCCCTCATCCTTGTTGGTTGGCCTCGAAAATGTGGTTTAAGTAGTTACGAACAATGCGTCCAATTGCTGCAAGATAGGCCACTTGCTTGAGGAGGAGTTTAAGTCCATAGTATGGACTCCTTGTGTCTCTCCTTGCCTTGACTTGCTTATGGAGGACATAGGCAAGTTAGAGTGGGTGAAGACTCTGGGGACACAAGCCACTCAAATTGTCACTTTTTTCAGTCAAGAAGTTAAGGTCCTTGCTGTCTTCCGCCATCACAGCGACTTGGAGATGAAGAAACCATCCTCGACGCGCTTGGCCTACACGTGGCTGTTTCTAGAGCGCCTTTATGATGTCATGCCTAAGCTCCAAGTAACAGTGGTTTCATCGGAGTGGGGCAGGAATGGATACAAGGTGAGATACCTTTGCATGTCGATGAGTCAAGAGTCATTCAACGGCTATGCTTGAGAGAGGAGTTCTGGCGCCAGGTCCGTGCCCTAGTTATTGCGATTACTCCCTTGTATAGGGTTTTACGCATGACAGACATGGAGGGGGCTACTATGGGGCTCCTCACTCACTTTATGAGAGAGGCCATTGCCGAGATTACCCGCACCACAGTCCTTGATGAGCTTGATCTAGAGTGTATGCTAACAAGGTAAATAAGGTTCAAGGATAAGTAATAAACTAAAATAGAATGTTGAATCTAAATACTTGTTCTTTCGTTTTTCTCATACAAGATATTCTTTCTTTATTTAAAATTCACAGTGATTCCCTTGAGGCTACTCCCTGACGCAATGCTATCTTGGCACTCGTGGAGAAGAGATGGAAGTGGATGAAAAGGCCTATCCATGGCCTTTCTGCTTTGTTGCATCTTGCCTACAAAAAGCACTCTCACTTTTCACTGATCAAGAGTTGTTTTCAGCTAACCGAAAGCATTACCCGATGATGAGAATGGGCAATTTGAGCTCTTACAGGAACTCATCAACTATAATGATCAGAGGGGCCCTGCATTCGCTAATGTGGTAGGTTGGAGGAGGGATTCTATGGTGAAGTCTCTCTTTTGGTGGGAGTCATTTGCTTACCACTAACCTCACTTACAAAGAGTGGCTTTGAGGATTCTAGCGGAGGTAACCACTAACCACTTGGGACCAAGTTACTAAATTATGTGTAGATACTAGAATCCTGAATATCCTTTATTTTTATTGCGGATTAGGATTGCTCTTCGGGTGCATGTGAGAGGAACTGGAGTTTCTACTCACTTATACACACGAAGTTACGCAATCGATTGAGCACGAGACAATTAGAGTGGATGGTCTATTACTGCAATAACTTGCACATGGTGCGTGCAATGCACGATAGGAGTCAAGCTAGACAGGTATATTGTTAGTCACATGTACATTTGTCTACTTTCATTTTCTATAAACATTCTAAATTAAGTTGTAAGTTGTAAGTTTTGCATTTATATTTATATTCTTAAGTATTTTTTAATGGACCGTACCTCCATCGTATTTTTATTTTCAAAATTTAGCGGTGCGTTCCGAGACCGTATTTGAACGTACTGTACTGAATTGAACTTTTCGTACCTGACAACTATGCCCTAATCCTAACCCTAACGCTAACCGTAGCAAAAGCACATGTGCTCACAAATTGGTTTCAGAGCAAGCATTATTGTAGGGTTCCATGACTCATTGTGCGTTGCTGTTCTCTGTTTCTAATGATGATGTCAACGACTTGCAGCTCCAGAGTAAAGAAGTAGGCGACTAATATTGAAATCCAGCTGTCGACTGAAGTTGTCGACTTTCGTGTTGTATGCTCGCTGCTGCCCTTGTGACTACCGCCTTGCTCTGTCCAGTGCCTGCCTGCAGCTAGTCTCCATCCTTGCCAGTCCGTGCCATTCCATCAGTCGCTGTGCGTGCATCAGTCATTGACGCCAGCTCCATTGCTTGCTATCGCCACCTACGTGCACCATCACCTAGCCATCGACGAGTTGAAGCCGTATTGTTGCTCGCCATGTGCCTTGTAACTATTTGGCCTTCCTAGCACTCTATTCACACGATGGAACCCTTGCGCAGACACTGGACTGGTTATTTGTTTGCTTTTGTATTCATTGATGTATTGATCTTGGCTTATGAGCTTGTGGATTGTTCTTGAAGAAATTCTGAAAGCGGGCGGGGCATGTTCCCCATTCAATGTGTGTGTCTTGTGCAAAGTTCTCTAAACCCTTCTCTCCCTCTCTCTATCTTCTCTCTCTATTTTTCTCTCTCTTGGATACGTGGTAGAATCTATCACGCATGCCCCGTTGGGCTTACAGTGGTATTAGAGCAAGATTTCTATCGAGGAATTTTTCTTGGGGTGACAGGGCCATGTCAAGAGAAGAGGGTAACCAAGGGCCTAATGAAGGGAACAACTATGAGGCCCATCCGGGACTTCAGGATGGCAACCAGGGTTGTCAATCCATTACTCACGAGACCGCGGTCATATCGTTAGAAGAGTAGAATGATTCTCTGCAATTTCGGCGTTTGCTCAAGGATGAAGAATTCCTTGCTTGGAGAGCCAAAAGAGAACATGACAAAAGAAGGGTTCAAATGTTTGAAGACTTGATCAAGGATAGAGCCACTGAAGGCGAAGGAGTTGAAGTTGCAAAAAAGCTTATCTTCGTGTCAAAGGAATCACCGTTGCAGAAGGGTCTAGAGCCACCAAGTCTGCTTCCCACGGAGGAGACAGAGAGGCTATTCCTAGACCTGCTCTCTCGGATGCAATCTCTTTGGGATAAGTAAGAGAAAGGAAGGCAAAGGAGCCTACAAAAACCGGCAAAGTGGACTTCAAGCCGGGAGAGAAGAGTGTCAAGTTTGATGCTTTCTATGGTAAGTGGGGTACACAAAAAGCTTTATCTTTTGTTAAGCAATTTGATGCCGCTTTTGGAGGAGAGGACTTCTCCGAAAAGTCCAAGTTTCGCATGGTTCGCATGCACTTCAAGGATGCCGCCTTGAATTGTTGGGTAAAGGTGTACAAGAAGGAATTGAGCCAAAGACATGGATTGACTTCAAGATTATGTTCAACAAGAAATTTCTACTCGCAAACTTTGAAGCAGACTTGTAAAAAGAGTGGGATGAGGTAAAGCAAAAAGTCGGTGAGAATTTGGCAAGTTATCTTAATAACTTTTCAGCCATTTCATTAAAGTTTACTCCCTATAACCCTTTTCCACCGCTAATGGAAATGCGTAAGTTTGTGAATGGACTTTAACCTAACCTTAGAAGTGTAAGCAGTGTATATGGCTGGTCCGAAATCTTTGGAGGAAGCCCAAGACAAAGCTTTGCAAGCCGAGGCCTTGCACATGCCTTGGATGGTGGGCAAGACGAAGATTGACAATCGAGAACCACCTGAAAAGAAGAAGTTTAAAGCTGGATCCGAATCGAGAAGCAAGCCTCAAGAGAAGAAGGATAGGAGTGGAGACAAACCTGCACTCTTTTGAAGAAAATTGTCACACAAGCAACTTGAAGAATATGTCAAGGAAGCGAAGTGTTTTTAGTGTGGAAAGAAGGGACACATGGTTGTAAAATGTCCTGAGAAACCAAAGCAAGAAGCCAAGCCGCCTCAAACTTACGCATTGTGAGAGGAACTTCAACACTAGGATGAAACACCACCAGAAAGAAGGTAACTTTTCAAGGCTTGGGGTAAAGTGGCTAACCAACCAGTGCTTATCCATTTTGATAGTGGTGCTACCCATCACTATATTCATCCCCGAGTGGTGGAAGGCTGGAAGCTATGAACCTCCCTTCAAATATGTTTGGAGCTCCTATTTCTTTAGGTGCTGCTTTGGAGGGAATGTCGAGGGAAGTGACCGCTATCTTAGGCAAGATTCGTTTACAGATTGGGGATTATGTGGATCAAGAGAACTTTGTTGTTGGTAAAATTGGACATTGTGATGTAATTTTGGGTATGCCTTGGCATAAGGAGATTGAATCAATCATTGATCGGGTTGGAAACAAGATTAGATTTCCTTTTAATGGCAAGAATGTAAATTTTGATGTAGGAGTTGAGGGGCATTCTATTCTACTCATTAGTCATGTACAGGTTCCTAAAGCAATAAAGTAATCTATTTCCTCGTACCAATGGTTTATGTCAGAGATCCTAAGGAATCTGAGAGTGAGAAATCACTTTCAACTCTTGATCATGAAAGGAAAGATTTCCTAAAGAAGTATGAAGATTGTTTTGTAGATTCTCTCCCAGGAGAGTTAACTCCTGAGAGACCGGAAGATCATCAGATTGATTTCATTCCGGGGAGTTTACCTCCCAACCGATCTCCTTATCGTGTGAGTTAGGCACATCAAGAGGAGATTATGAAGCAAGTGAACGAGTTATTGGAGAAGGGTTTGATTAGACCTTGTTCATCACCCTTTTGTTCTCCAATTTTATTGGTTTAGAAAAAGGATGGTTTTTGGTGTATGTGCATTGATTACATGGCTCTTAACAAGATCACTGTGAAGAACATGTTTCCTATTTCTAGGATTGATGACATCCTAGACAGATTGAATGGAGCCACCGTCTTTAGCAGGATTGACTTGAAGGGTGGTTACCATCAAGTTAGGGTTGTTCTAGGAGACATTCACAAGACCACATTTAGGAGAACATTTGGACTTTATGAGTATTTGGTGATGCCTTTTGGTCTTACCAATGCCCCGGCTATCTTCAACCGAATGATGGAAAGAATCTTTCGACCACATAGGAAGTTTGCTGCTACTTTCTTTGTTGATATTATTGTGCATTCTAAAAATGAGGAAGCGCGTCAAAAGCACTTGGATGTTGTGTTTTAGGAATTGCGGAAGCACAAGTTGTATGTGAATGGCAAGAAGAGTGAGTTCTTTTTGTCAGAAATTCACTACTTGGGCCGTATAGTGTACAAGAAAGGGTTCAAGATGGATCTAGACAAGTTTAACACTATTATGGAATGGCCAGAGTTGACTAGTGTGCATGCAATTTGAAGTTTCCTTGGCTTATGCTCTTATTACATGAAGTTCATCAATTGATTTGCACTGGTTGCTAGTCCATTGCATGATTTGACAAAGAAAGCCGTGGGATTTTGGTGGACCAAAGCTGAAAAAGAATCCTTTGAAGCATTGAAATTTTATGCTAGCAAAGAACCGGTGTTGATTATTCCAGATTTGTCAAAGCCTTTTGTGGTTGAATGTGATGCCTCAAGAGATTGCATTGGAGCAGTTTTGAACCAAGAAGGCCACGCTATGGCCTATGAAAGTCGAAGACTTCAAGGAGCTGAAAAGACCGCACCCACATATGAGAAGGTGTTGATGGCTATTATTAATGCATTGAAGATTTGGGAGCATCATCTTATGGGTGTTGAGTTTGTTATCAAGACGGATCATCAAAGTCTTAGGTACTTCATGTCTCAACCTAAGATATCCGAAAAGCATATAAGATGGGCTAGTTATTTGGCCCATTTTCATTTCCAAATTATGCATACTCATGGAAAAGACAATAAGGTAGCAGATGCATTATGTGTTGGAGACCCATGAGTCATGCGGTTTCTATGGGTTATCACATGGATTTTACTTTGATGAAAGATCTCTATGCTACCGATGAGGATTTTAAGGATATTTGGAACAGATTGCAGAATGGAGATTTGGTGACTTCCTATGTTATCAAGGAGGGTTTCCTTATGATGCAAACCCGATTATGTGTGACAAGGAATTTGAGGTAGAAGAATGTCATGCTCCCACCCTACGCATAAGGTCATCTTGACTACAACTCAAGCTTTGGAGAGCTTCTTTTATTGGCCTAGCATGAGAAAGAACATTGACCGATATGTTCGAGAGTATTTGGCTTGTCACAAGGTCAAGTTTGATTGACAAAAGCCAGCAAGACTATTGCAGCCATTGCCGAGTCTGAATATTCCATGGGAGAGTATTGCTATGGATTTTATCTTGGGATTACCAAAGTCAAGAAATGGGAATGATGGTATAGGGACTATTATTAATAGATTCAGTAAGCAAGCCCACTTCGTTCTAGTGAAGACGACCATTCACTCAGAGCATATGGTGATATTATTTATTCAAGAGATTTTCGTGATATTATTTATTCAAGAGATTTTCATGCACCATGGATTGGTTCAGTCCATTGTGGGGGATAGAAATCCACGAACTACTAGTTTATTTTGGAGAGCTCTTTTTGACAATGTGAGAATAAAACTGATTCTCTCTTCGGCTTACCATCCTCAAACCGATGGGCAAAGTGAGATTGCAAACCTCACTATCTTGGATACGCTAAGGTGTTATGCTCTCGAAGCAAAGAATCAATGGGAGAATTATTTGCCTTTGGTTGAGTATGCTTACAACAACACCGTTCATTCATCCACAGGCAAAGCTCCTTTTGAGATTATTTATGGCAAACCATTGTTGTTGCCCGTGCTTAGAACCAAGGAAGAGATCTTCCATGCGGATGAGTTTGTTCGAGACTTGGATACAACTTTTGCATAGGTTTGAAAGGCTATTGAGATATCTCAAGCCAAGCAAAAGAAAGCTGCGGATACGCATAGAAGGAAGGTTTCATTTGAAGAAGGGAATTGGGTCTTGTTGAGATTCAAGAGGGGGGTATGTCACGACCCTGTGTTTTTCTCTGGACAGTATGCAGGTGTGCACGGGGACATGGTGGACATTGTGAATGGCATCAGTTTGGAGTTAAAAAGAAAACCCATGTGTGGACAACCCCAAGTGTAAAGGGGACAAGGAATTAAAATTAAAAGGTTTTATAACCTTTGAAGGCCAAGAATTTAAGTTCAAAAGGTTTTATAACCTTGAGTGGCCCCTAGGCTATTTATGGGGGCTACTCTACTTTTGGAGGATGCGCCTCTTTCTATTGCATGCTTTTTGGGAGGTGGCAGCTGCCTCTTTAGGGTGTGCTTTTTCTCTATTGGAGAATTGGCTAAAGCTACACGCGCTTGGGCTTTCTCTGGCTCTCTCACTTGGAGAGGGGCGAGCAGATGGCATGGCAGGCGGCGCATAGGGCTGAACAGCACGCCTTCTTCTCCCTCCTTGCAAAAAGGTTGGCAGGCTGGTCGGGCCAGCAGACTGTGTTGCCTTTTGTTGGCGGGCAGGGTGGTACGCTGAGTCTTATTTCTCTTGACGGCTGGTCAGCAGGGAGCACAGGCGGGCAGACTGCAGGGCAGCGCACAGCTCAGCTGGCTCACCCAGGAACGTCTCTCTCTCTCTTGCTAGGAGGCGGGGCTGGATTGAGCATGTTTTATTTCTCTCTTTGAGGACTGGTAGGGCTGGACAACAGGGAGCGTCGGGTTGGACAGCAGCCTTGCCCATGCGGATTTCTCTCTCTCTCTCTCTCTCTCTCTCTCTCTCTCTCTCTCTTTTGGGAGGAGGGGTTTGGCAGCTTGGAGAGTGGATTCCAAGGCTTTTTATGGGCTGTTTTTGGTTGGCAGCAAATTCAGCTATGTGCTTGGGTTTCCGGCTGCAAGTACAGGTCAATTGAATGTGTTGCTTGGCATGGGAGTGATGCAAGCTTGCATGGCTGCATGCTCATGGAGCAGATTGTTTTCTTCCTGCTGGAAAGGAATAGAGGGACCTACAGTTATTGGCATCTCTATGTTTCCAGATGTTTCATGAGGGAACATGTAACTAGATGTATGCTGTTATTGGCACTGTTGTTGAATGGTGATGTGAATGGTTCTGTATGGAAATAGGACAAAGGTTTCAAAGGGAAACAGGCCGTGGAAACAGGTCGTAGGTTTCTCGAGGAAACATGTTTATGGTTCTCCAAGAGATAGGTCACATGAAGGCAGAAGGTACATGAATGGACACATGTTTGGTACATCCTTGCTACTGATTGGAAGGGGACAAGGAATCCATGACAGAGATGGATAGTACCCTTGGAAGGTAGAGACGGTTGGTACAGCTGTGTCCACTGTATGGTATGCTATGTTGTGATGCGAGTTCTCTTTTGGGGGACAGTTTGGGAGTTTGTGTTGTGATGCAGAAGCACTGGATGTGTCAAGGTGTGATGCTGTTCATAGGGTGAGAGGCTATGGATGGTTGTGGCAGCCCTGATGATGGGAGAATTCTGTATGCAGACTCAATGTGTGAGAGTCTTTTGATGTGAACAATGGCTGGACTTGTTTGTGGATGCCGAGTGGATATGAAGCCATGATGCAGGGTCTTTGCAGGCTTCAGGAGTTCTATTGTGACGGCTGAGTTTCCAGCCTTATTGTAATCAAAGTTCACTTATAATCAATTAAAGAAATACCGCAAGGGGCACCACTGCGTTTTGGGGCCAATCGGTGTCCGTGTATTGTTTGCAGGAGCGCTCTAGCTCCCCCTGTTGGTTTTCCTTTTCCAGATCCTCAAAGGTGTTGAAGTGTTTTGTGTGCGAGTGTTTGTTTCACACCGCCCTTTGGTTTCGTCTGAAGGCCCGAGGTCGGTTTACAAGGTTCCGTTTCCGGGACATCGTCGACTTTCTCAAGTAGGCGAGTCCGTGGTTGCTCTGGTCGGGACAATCGCCAACTTTTCTAAGGGGGCGAGCTTGTAGTTGTTTCATGAGAGTCACATCAAAAGCTTCAACATGTGGAAAGTGAAAAGGACGTGCAGGAGGCAGTGCAGGACTGTGTGTCTTTACCTATATGAGGTGAAGAGCAAAGGCTGAAGATGAAGCTCAAGAGAAAAGACACCAAGGACAAGAAATAGTCGGCTAGGAACAAGAAGCAGTTGAAGTGTTATGGTGCAAAAGATGTTGTGAAGGCTGTGGCTTTTGATAGTTTGTCACCGGTGGTATCTTTACGGAGGCTTCATGGGTTCAGAAGGCAGCTTCTTTCTATGTTTAGTAGTGGTGATCTACTATACTTCATCGGGGACTTGTGCTTACAACTTGGGTGGAGTGCAAGCAGGTTTTGGGTTCCTGAGGATGTATCAGATGAGGCTCAGACGGAAGCGGAGGAACTTGATGAGGTTCTTATTCCCGAGCAGATACTGGCACACACAAGGAAAGAAAGGTACAAGGTAAAGTTTCCTGTCGCTATCTTGTGAAGTTCAAGAACTATTCATCGATGGATGTGAAGTGGATGGAGGAGGGTGACTTAGCAGATTCTCAGGTATTGTAGCTTTATCTTGATGTCTTTGAGTTGGAGCCGACTCTTGCTGTGGCTCATTTAGGTTTAGCAGAGCTGGGGTTTGGAGCATTGCCTGATGCTCAAGAGGAGGGTAGTACCTCCGCTCCTTTTTTTTTCCCCCCGAGAAAAGATCCTTTCATTAGTTAAATAAAAATGCCCGTAGGGCTACAAAAGATCTCTCCTGCTCATGAGAGAAACAGAGCAGTGAATACAACTAGGCAGCCCGGGAGACTCTCCCTAGGTGCTGCAAAATACAAGCATCAGTACAGAGGACTGAAGGCTAAATCATACAATAGGGGGGGGGGGAAGCCAAACAGGTGGCCTGTAATGCCAACGGGGGGATCCCGTGTGTAAGGTGTAGAAGGGGCCTCTGCTCCAGGTGGTGTGAAAAGCCTGGCGCCGCAAGATCGCCTCATCCGAGTCGCCCCGGATGCGGTCATACTGTCCTCGTAGGGTGTGGATCAACTCCTGCCAAATCCCCCGTACAGTCTCTGCTGGTGGCTCCAGTCTCCCCTCAAAGGCCATGAAACACCGGGCCCTCCAGGTGAACCAGATGGTGAGGCTGCTGAGGAGCTCCCATCGTAAATCCCTCTCCTGTGTCCAGCTAGCGGACGAGAAATCCGGTGCCGGAACCATGCGAGGCTGGCCCCTAATGAATCTGATGGCCTGACTGTCCTGCTCCATCTCATAGCCCATAGCAGGCCCTGATGAAGTCGACCAAGCAGCGGCACCCCACGTAAACATACCCTCTGGAGAGGGGGGCCAGAATCAAATCTGCTGTGCCTGAGGGCAATCCCAAAGGCAATGTCTCTGTGTCTCCATAGGGTGGCCGCATCGGACGCAGGCCGCCGGAAGACCGCTGTAAACAAGCCAGGTGCCAACTGCTGCGCCCCTGTGGGCGACCAGCCACTGGAAAGTCGAGATCCTGCGGGCCTGTCGACTAGCCTAGAGCCGAGCCCAAAAATCCTCCAGGAACTCCTGTGAGAGTCCCTGTAGCCGCCAATGCCCCGCTGCAGCTGGAGAGACCAGCCTCCTCACCGTCAAAATATGCCGCCCCAGCCGAACAGTATACTGGAAAAAGGTGATCTCTGTGGCCTCAAGGGATGCATAAGGATCATGCCACTCGTACTCCCCAGGGTCCCACTGTAGCCGGGCCAAGGGGTGCGCTGCATATGCCCATATGCGCCAATCCGGGAGCACATCAGCAGGGTCGGGGTCAATATGCCACTTCCGAGAAGCGGCGGCCACTACCCGTATCCTCTGAAAGGTGCACTCGGCAACCAAAGGCGACTCCATCTCCACTCTCTGAAGTCTGCCCTCATCCTGAATCTCATAGTAGAGGCATCTGCCATCCTCAGTGCAAGCTCTGACAGCAATCAGGATCTCCAACTGTGTAAAGGCTCCCATCCACCGTGGGGTCACTGGCTCGAAAGGCATGAACCACTCCTCCGTGAGTGCCTCCTGAATATCATCCCTCATAATCAACCCCCCTCTGAAGTGACTCAGCCTCTCCACCTGGATCTCCTCTGGGAGACTGCAGAAGGCCTGCCAGTCTCCAAAACTACGTGCTGGGCCTGCCGCTAAAGGTCCCCAGGCTAGACGAGGCCGAGAACCCAGCATATGACCCTGCTCTGTGCGAACCGCTGGGCTCCAGATGAGCGGCTGTCTGGCCCGCTCCTCAACACAAGAAGGAGGTCGCTGAGAGAGCCCCGGTCTCAGCAGCTCCCAAGCTCTTAGGATGCTCAAAGCAAATCTGTCCTCCCATCCTCTACTGAGGCCTGTCCTCCTCATCTCTATGAAGATCCAGTGAATCTCTGGTGCCCAAGTACCCCCTGCTGGGGGAGCCCGAGCCTGCAGCCGCTGCAAGAGAAGCTCTTTCCAAGGCTCAGCGCCTGGAAGCAGCCTCCGAACAATAAGCTTCCCCAATAAGGCTCTACTCTGATCGACTGGATCTATAATGCCCAAACCTCCCTGAGCCAGCGGAAGTGTAATAACTGCCCATGCCACCTTTGCCCGGGCTGGCTGACCGTCCCGCCCAGACCAAAGAAAGTTCCTGATCAGCCTCTGTACCTGGCTGATGCAAGAGCTCGAGAAGATCCAGCAAGACGTAATGTACCACATGGTCACTAACAGCACCTGATTTGCCACCACCACCCTCCCAGCCAAGGATAGTCGAGCTGTACTCCAATACAAAAGCTTCTTCCGAATGCTCAGAAGAAGCGGGGCAATTTGCTGCTCAGGTGACAGATCTAGTCCAATCTGGCATCCCAAATACCGCACTGCTGTGCCAGGAGGAATCCATCTAAAACCGGGGTCCGGGCTCCATGCCGGAGTGGGAGCACTACTGATCCAAAAGGCCACTGTCTTGCGCCAATTGATCAATGCTCCCGAAGCTGCACTAAAAACCTGGAGCGACTGCTCTGCCCGAAGAAGATTGGCCTCTTGGCCATGCAAAAATAAGCCCGTGTCGTCTGCAAACTCAGCATCGAGTAGGTCCTCCCCCCGGACTGGGAGTTGGAGTCCTCTCAAACCAACCTCGTCTGCCGTCAAATACATGCTCATAGCCTCCGCAAAGAAGAGAAAAAGAAAAGGGGCGAGGGGACACCCCTGACGGACTGATCTGGTCAGCTCAAAACTCGGCCCCCGTCCTCCTGCAATCAAAACCTGGCTACGAGCTGTGGAATACAGAGCCGCCACCCCTCTGATCCATCCTGGCTCAAAGCCCAAGCGAAGCATAGTGCCCTCTAAGAAACCCCAATCAACTCTATCGTATGCCTTCTCAAAATCGAGAAGCATCACGACCAAGTGCTCGCCAAGAAATCTAGCTCGGGCCGTCGCCTCCCAGAAAGTAAAGATGTTGTCAAGGATACTGCGCTCCTTGACGAATCCTGTCTGGGTAGCATGAATCAACTCTCCCAGGAAGGGCTGGATCCTCAAACTCAAGGCCTTTGCTAAGACCTTGTAGACAGTTTTGAGGATCGTAATAGGCCTCCAATGCCGAATATCATCTGATACTCCCTCCCCCTTGGGGATAAGAAAGATCAAGCCCTCTGAAAAGCTCTGTGGCATCACCCCAGTGTCCATAACATACTGAAAGCCCCTGCGGAGGCCTGGCCCCAAAAGGTCCCAATAGCGCATAAAAAAGGCCGGCGTCAGTCCGTCCTCCCCTGGGCAACAATGTCGCGACTCGCGGCAGGACCCTCAAGGCCTCGGCAAGCTCAATCTCTGAAAGAGGCGCACCAAGAACTGTACGCATACGATCTGTGATCCTCCTCTGCACATGGGCCCACACAGTCTGTCTGCAAGCATCTCGATCCTTAGTGGCTGGCTCCGCTGAAAGCAGGTCTCTATAGAATGCAGTGGCAATGGCTCTGATCTTCTCGGGCTCAGTAGCTACCGATCCATCCGGTCTACCAAGCTGACGGACTCCTGCTCTAGCATGGCAGGGCCCAGTGATCTCCAAAAACTCCCCAGTCACTCTATCACCAAGCTGCGTCCACTGAGAGGCCTGGCAACGATAGTAAAACTCATGTCTCTGCTCCTCTGCCTCTCTAACCTCCTGGCGTGCCTGGCTCAGTTGTGACGCCACCCACTCACATGCAGGCTGCTGCTCCTGAAGGCGCTGTAGCGAAGCAAGGCTGCGTCTCAGTCGATGCTCCCGCTCGCGAATCTCTCCCAGCCGTGTCAAAGCTGCAGCGTGCAGAAAAGAGCTAAGCTCGATGAGTCCCTGGGCACACTGGCCTGCTGCATCCTGGTCAAAGCACTGACTAACATGCCAGATCCTCTCAATGTCCTCAGCGAGACTGGGATCTGCAAGTATCCTCTCTGGGATCCTCAACTGCAAGCTGGGCTCCCGTGTCTCTCCTCCAATGTCAAAATAACTGGCGCATGATGAGCCAACTCCCATAGTCGGCCTATCACATCTGTCACCTCCAGATCGCTCACATGATGAGAAAACTCAACTGCCTGAGTCTTCAAAGTGCTAAGAGTGAGCTCTAGAGTCCACTCCCGGTCGCAAGGGCCACATAGAGGGAACGAGAAGGCCACCGCTGAATCAAGTGCCTCCTCCCCGCGGGCCGGAGGTATCACTACATGAACTCGGATGGGTGCTGGCTCATGGGGGCCCTCTGCTCCAAAAAGCCGTGTGAAGGCGTAATCAAAAGCCTCCGAGCGCTGTCTAATGTCGAGGCGACTCAGCCGACTGCGGATAGATGATATCCGTGAAGCCCGAATTGGCATGGTAGGTCTCCTCTGTGGTGCTCGAGCGAGGTCGGTGCTCAGCGCCCTCCGGACTGTAGGTGAGCGCCAGGGGACTGCCAGGGCCTCCCGGGAAGGTGAGGCGGGCGGGGGGGGAGGAGGGGGGGGCGAGGGGGGTGGAGAGGGAGCCGCTGCCGAAACCGGAGCGGGGATGGGAGGAGGCGAAGGCGGAAGCGAGTCGGTGGGAGGGGACGGGGGTGTGGGGGGTGAAGGAGGGGGTGCTGGCATCTCCTGGTCCTCAGTCGTCGCCGGCAGGGGTCTCCTCCTAGAGAGGAGCAAAACTGTTCCTCACGGGAACCCAGTGAGGCTGAGACTGTGGTTGCTGCTGCAGCTGTCTCTGGATGTGCTGCTGTGGCTGTCTCCCTCGGCGGTGCCCCTGTCCAGGCTGCCACTCCGAGGTCTCTGTGGCCTGAGTAGGTGTCCCAGAGGCAGCCTGCCGAGCCGCATCTGTGGGCGGTCCATCAGGGGCCTGCTGTGCTGTGGTGAGGGTCGGGGTCTCCTGCGAGGGCAGGCCTTGGCCAGATGACCGACCTGCCTACAAATGAAGCACTGGTTCGGGAGCCCCGAGAACTCCACTCTCTGATCAATCCATCCCCCCCCTATCCTAGGTAGCTGAATGACCTTAGGAAGGGAGGAGATGTCAGACACCAACACTCTGACCGAAGGTAGCCCAGCTACTCTGGCCACCACTGAAGTTGCTGTGGGGCCAGTCTCTAGTACCGAGCCCACCAATGCTCCTAGCCTAGAGAGGAGCGGAAGATACTCCCGGCGGAGTCCAGGGAAGCAAACTGTAACATGGAAAAGGTGCTCTCCTTGCTCAGCGCTGCTGCTGGGTCAAAGCCATGCTGCCAAGGTCTGAAAAAAGCCCGAGCACTCCTGATGTCAAGGGGACTCATGGCAAGGACCTTGGCCACGCTCTGGGTGGTCTCGAACTTGATCTGGTAATGTCCACGGCCCAGAAGGTGTACGTCCAGGATCTTGCCCACATCTGCAAGAAGGCGGGCCTGGAGAAGATCCCGGATCTCCCCTCTGCTGGGGCGAGTGCCGACTATTCGGCAGATGGTGGAATGTGCCTGAAGGCGTTCCACCTCTGCGGCGAGGCTCGCTTCCTCTTTCGGCGAAAGAGAAAGCCTGATGGGGGTGTCCTCAGGGGCGGGCGAGGGGGCTGCGGATGAGTCCCTTTGAGGCGGGGCGGGAGGAACCTCCATCAGCGTCTGAAGCTGTGTCGAAGGCGGAGCGGAGACGGAGAACCTGCATGAACCGATCTGCACACGAGGGAGGGGGAAGGCGAAAAGTAAAAAGGGAAAAAAATAAAAAAATAAAAAATCCATGGGGGCGGAGAAAAACAGAGAGAAGATGAGGGGGGCTGAGGTGGCGCAGACGGATCCCAAGGAGGGGGGGACGGAAGCAGCACGAAAAGGGCGATAGAGAGCTGGCGAAGGGGGGGGGGGCGAGGCGCTGAAGAGGAGGGGGGGGTGGGCGCAATGGCGGTGAGCTACGGGAGGGGGGGGGGGGGCGACGGCGAAAAGCAGTGGAGGGGGGGGCGCTTCAGCGCAGGCAAGCCAAGCGAAGGGGGGGGGGGCGGCGCAAACCTGAGGGCAGGCGGAGGGAGGAAAACGCGAAGGCGGGCAGGGAGTTGGGAGTGCAGACAGAAGCGCGAGCAGGGGTGGGGAGCGCGGAGCTTCAGCGAGCGAGGTTCAAAGGCCGGCTTCAAGCCAGTACCTCTGCTCCCTTGTTACAGACAAGCTCAGTTGTCATCTAGGAGTCGCTTGGTGATATCTTTGTATTCACCCGAAGGTACTGGAGGCTGATAGTACATCTGCTTATGGGACATCTATGATATTGTGTACTAGTCACATGAGATGGTAAAGTTGGGTATGGTTCACAGTCGGCTGCACCATGAACTATAACTGCAACTATGGATAACTCTGGACATAAGTCTTGCGAGCAGTCCTAGAGTTGGTTTGGTTCATGGATATATTGATCGAACTCTATTTGTGCATGTATGCATACACTTTTTGAGGTATTACTGTATTCTGGTGCCATTGGATCCTGGTACCATTGAGAATACATTGGGTAATACTCTGGATTGTGTCGTGTGATGCATGTATATTGGTATGATACATGGAGTACTTTATTATGTTCATGGATGCACCACTGGGTGTGACTCTTGCGGGATGGCCATGAGACATATGTGGGAAGTACTTAGTGGATGTATTGTTTGGATGCATTGAGTGCTTTCATATGCTCATGTTGTACCATCAGTTGTGGGTCCTGCGGGATGCCCATGGGCGTAAGGCTTCCGAGCAGTCCTTAGACTGTTACTTTAGAGTGTAGGTAGAGCATCTTGAGGAGCATATTGTTTGCGAATGCATATGTGTGTCATATGTAGAATGATGCATGGTTTTATTTTTGGCTAACACAGGTTACGTGTTTCCACTTGGTTTTAGAATTTTGCTCCATGTTCTGAAGGAACAAGCAACAGTTGTTTGTCACTTTCACGTGACGGTGTGGCCATATTGTGCAGGATGATTTTTTTATCACCCAGATGCACTGGAAGGCCATTGCTTTTGTCATATGGGGAGTGGCTCATAAGATGCCTTACTGTGCCATTGAGTGCAATCGAGGATGCTTGCTATTTTTCAAGAGGGGGGTATGTGACGACCCTGTGTTTTTCTCTGGACAGTATGCAGGTGTGCACGGGGACATGGTGGACACTGTGAATGGCATCAATTTGGAGTTAATAAGGAAACCCATGTGTGGACAACCGGTTTTATAACCTTTGGTGGCCAGGAATTTGAGTTCAAAAGGTTTTATAACCTTGGATGGCCCCTAGGGAGGTTTTATAACCTTGAGTGGCCCCTAGGCTATTTATGGGGGCTACTCTACTTTTGGAGGATGCGCCTCTTTCTATCTCATGGTTTTTGGGAGGTGGCAGCTGCATCTTAAGGGTGTGCTTTTTCTCTATTGGAGGACTGGCTAAAGCTACACGTGCTTGGGCTTTCTCTGGCTCTCTCACTTGGAGAGGGGCGAGCAGATGGCATG